>NC_089583.1:58149397-58213056 GCF_019320115.1 Miscanthus floridulus | reverse complement strand
CTCTGCGAGTCTTATGGTGGCTTCCAGCCCCATTTCGACCTCTTTCGCCACCTGTTCTGTCTTTGGAAGAAAGGGAGCGGTGGCTCGAAGATAGCAGGAGGCGTCTACCTGAATCTACACGACGGCATGAAAGCACAATACTTGCACTACCCCTAGAACACCTCGCTAGATGAGTGGTACAAGAAGTGGTTCTACATCCATGAAGAGCCTGAACACCATCACCCTGTGTGATGTGGGACTGATTCCAGAGAAGAAGAATAGCTGGACAGAGAAGCCCGAGAGCCTAGAGCAGATCGCCGAACTGCTCGGGATGATCCCATGGGGGAAACTAGATGGCCCAAGTGTGGTCGGAAACTTCATCAGCCGAAGGATCCAGCCCTGCCAGAAGAGGGTTCATCTAGGCTTCGAGTACCAGGGGAGTGCCGATCCGACAAGGACCAGGAAGGAGCCGCTCGACAAGATGGAAATCAAGGCTAGGATTAGGGAGCTCTTCAACCTGGCCGATCCCAACTACGTTAGGCTGAACGACATTGAGCACGCCTTCAAGCTGGCTCGACCTCCCCCAAGGGTAAGTGATGCCTCCTTTTAATTGTAGAGTCATGTTGTAACCATAAATTGACTGTTGTCCCCGCTTTGTGCCTTAGTGGAATGGTCAGTGACCGGGCAGCAGTGTTCGTGTCGCCTCCCCCCATTGTAGATTGGCTACAAACTGCCAGCCCAGCAGCCCAGACCAGCACCAGGACCGACGACAGTCCACTGGGCGGCCCTCGAGACTATGGAGGACGCATCGACCAGGGCCACTAGGAAGCGTCCGGCGGCTAGCAAATGACGCCAAGCCATCTTCCCCCTGCCGGACAATGAAGCGGAGGATGCGGACGTCATCTGGCTTGTCCCTCAAAAGAGGAGAAGGCAAATGGGATCGTCGGAGCAGGATGGTGCCTCCGTGCCAGCAGTGGTCGCATCACCGACCACTACAACATAGGGGACAAGCGAGGGAAACATCGAGCATCAAACCTCGACGCCTGTACCGGAGGTGGGAAAAGACCCAGTGGAACCTGCCGAGCACGCGGAGCAGGGGCGGTCGAGGAGACGCTCCTTTGCCACATCATTCCACAAATTGAAGCTGTAAGTATCTATATTTTTGATGTAAGCTTGTAATTTGCATTGGATACCATTATCTTCTAAAATTGTCTCTGAATTATTAGATCGGCATCCACCGAGAACCCCGACCAGTTAGCCAGGGTGCGGCACCTCTTCGCCAGCAACGGCAGGACAAACTGCCCGACAACTAGCCGTGAAGGAGCCTATAGTAGGCACTCCGCCTGTACCTCAGCAGGCGGATGACCAGACACCGATCCCTGAGCGACTGGTCGAGAAGACAGCCAAGCAGAGTACAAGTGCTCTGAGCATGAACTCTACCGAGGTGGATACCCTAGCACTAAGGGAGCCGGATCTAGCCGAGGAGCAGCAGCCAGAAGTGGCCCACGGCATTCTTGTCGATGCGACTGGCTCGTGGAAAAGCCCTGGTGGTCATGAAGTCTGTAGACTCCAGACCAGCGCCGCCTCCCGAACAGGAGGCTGAAGAGGAAGAAATAGAAGAGGTCCTGGGCCGTCCTCAAGATAGGTGACAACATGTATATGTGTCGCGCTATTGGAACGACGAATGGGTCATGCACAAAGAGATCCCAGAGGTCGAAGAGACCCTAAGAGTCGAACAGGCGGCCAAGCAGTCTGGTGACGAAAGTCTAGGTATATTTGACTTGAGTTCTTGACCTTGTTGTGTAGTCGAATTGTCTGACCTAGCTTGTCTGTATGCAGGACTTGATGAAAACTGCAAAATACCGAAAAAGGTGCTTCGACCAGATTGAAGGAATCACGGCAACCAATAAGGAGCTGGCGGCCGAAGTGGAACGCTTGCGGTGCCAACTTGAAGCCGCCGACCAGGAGAGGACAGACTAAGAAGCACAACACCAAAACCTGGTCGGCCAGCTCAATAATAAAGAGCGGGAGAAAACAAGTAAGTTTTCACCTTATAATAGCAAGTGCAGGACTTGTATTATTGTGTTCTTGGCAGTGACAGCTGTAATGCAGGTTTAGAAGCTGAAGTGACCCGCCTCCAAGGGGAAAATAGCCATGTGACCGCAGAATGTGGTCGCCTAAAGGAGGACAACGAGAAACTAGTACGCAACTAGTCTGAACTCCAAGACCACACCGCCAGAATGAAGGATGACCTGAAAAGTAAGTATTCTAGATCACCTTTCTCATTCTGCCACCCTCCTTGCCTTGTCGTGTCATCACATTTGGTGTCTTGTACTGCGTTCAGTATTGAAAGTCAATGCTAAGAGGCACATAGAGGCCGTGATCAAAGAGCGCGACAACTAGAAAGCACGATGCCTCAAGGCCACCGAGGAGCGGGACACGTGGAGCAAGCGGTGCCAAGAGATGGCCACTGGCATTGTGCTTGTCCTCGACCTTATCGACCCAGCGCTCACAGATGAAGAGCTAAGGGCACCCCAGCTGGGACTGGTCGAGAGATGCAGACAAGCTTGTGGATGGTTCCAAGAGTTCGTGAAGGAGGCGAGTGAGTACACAGGTGCCCATGTACTAAGCATGGTGCGTGCCCTACTACCCCCTGATCGATCTCAAGCGCCTGGAGGCTGGGTACCCAAAGAAGGTAGACCCAGATAAGGCAGAAGAGCTTCGGACAGCCCAGCTGGACTTGTTGTCAAAGATAATTGGCGATATTAACCTGTGTGGAGGTGGGACAGCACCTGTACAGGGGGTGCCATTGACAAGTTAGCTGGAAATGCCATCAGCTGCAAGCCAACCAACGAAGCCTACGGTCTCGACCAGCCAGGCACCGGCGGGGCCATCCCCTTCAGCTCGACTAGCGCAAGAGTCCCCGAGGCTTGAGTAGGGTATCAGAGGTGGCAAGCAGTAAGTGCCATGCTCCCCGACTAGCTAATGTAATAGGCTTAGAGCTGTAGAAGGAGGACATAGTTGTGTTATTGTAAACTTGACCCTATTCAGGAAAGTTTGTAATAACGTAACTGTATATCATTATAAGCTTGTTTGCTTTGTACAAAACGTACTTAAGCTTGAAACTTTTTGTTGGTGTAACTAAGTGAGAACGTGTTAACATTCTGTTTAGTTGTACTGCTTTGCTCGACACATCATCCCGAAGAGTTTGTGCGGACCTAGTTTGGCATGTAGTCGGAGTGTGAGGTATCGTGACCTATGCACACATGGACACAGACAAGTCAAACCAGGGGCACCTGCCGATCACCCGTAACATAGAGAGCGGATCCCATGCACGTGTTGGGGGGAACCGGAGACAGGGCCTGCTTCGAAAACCATAGAAGGAGTGGTGGTCGGCTTGTACTGGCTAAGTTAGAGTAACCATAAAATTCGGAGTGACGCATTAGAGTGGTCGGTGAAATCATAATTGCTTTATTGAAGTAAATGAAAATAAAAGTAGAGTACATATCTCAGCAGTTTAAGTATAGAAACGTCTAAGCTTGTCGATATGCCACGAGTTTGGTACGTCCATGCCTGTCTAGGTGAGCTAACCTATAAGACGTTGGTCGTGTGACTTCCTTGATCATGAAGGGTCCTTCCCATGGGGTTGCAAGTTTGTGGACACTAGCCTGGTTCGTCTTCCACTTCAGGACTAAGTCCCCAACCACGAAGAAATGCTCTTTAACGTTCTTGTTGTAGTACCTGCGCAAAATAGCAAGGTATTTGGCCGTGCGTACACAAGAATCGAGCCTTTTTCTCCTCTGCGCTGTTTACTTCTAGCTCTCGTATTTCATTGGCCTTGCCCTCGTCGAAGTTCTCTACCCGTGCTGATCTGAAAGCTATATCTGGTGGGAGGACTGCCTCAGCGCCGTAAGCCATAAAGTATGGTGAGACGCTGGTGCTGCGACTGGGTTGAGCTCGGAGGCCCCAGACCACGGCTGGTAACTCCTTGAGCCATCTTCTGGGAGCTTTGCCATTTTCTCTGAACATCCTCTTCTTTAGTGCCTCCAAGATCATGCCATTTGCCCGCTCGACTTGTCCATTAGCTCTAGGGTGCGCCACCGAGACGTATTTTACTACTATGCTCCTTTCATCACAGAAGTCCCAAAAAGCGTTCCCGATGAACTGAGTACCCAGATCAGTAATGATGCTGTTGGGTACTGCCGAAACGGTGGATGACCTGGTCAAGGAATGTGACAGCCTTCTCTGAGGATGCCTGTACCAGAGGCATGTATTCTATCCACTTAGAAAATTTGTCAATTAGCACGAAGACGCATGTAAATTTCCCAAGGAGCCGGTCTGAAAGGCCCGATCATGTCCAGTCCCCAGCATGCGAAGGGCCAAGAGGCTGGGATCATCTGGATCTCATGTGCTGGTACATGGTTTCTCTTGGTGAAGAACTGACAACCCTCACAGCGGCGGACTAGCTTCTCCGCGTCGGCTACTGCTGACGGACCAATAGAACCCTGCTTGGAAAGCCTTACTGACTAGTGTTCTTGAGGCCATGTGGTTGCCGCAGGAGCCAGAGTGGATTTGGTCTAGGAGATGCTCGCCTTCCTCCTAGGGTTACACACTTCATCAAGATTTCCTCCTTTGCGTTTTTGCGCCATAACTTGCCATCGACGAGCATATACTGCTTACTGCGACGCATCAGGCGCTCGTTTTCTATTCGATCAGTATAACCACTACCATCTGTTAAGTACTTGATGAAAGGTGTTCTCCTAGTCTAGCTCGTGAGTGGTCGGTAATGCTCGGTTGTGCTCGGTGTCAGGAACCAGTAGCCACTAATTGCTGGTCTGGAGCATTGTCGACCGTAGGCTCTTCGTCTTCAATGGAGGGCGTGAACAGGTCTTGGACGAATACGCCATGTGGGATTTTGGCTCGAGATGATCCTAACTTTGACAACGCATCTGCTGCCTGGTTCTTGTCCCGGACCACGTGTATGTATTCAATGCCATAGAACCTGCCTTCCAGCTTTCTTATCGATTTGCAGTATGCGTCCATCTTTTCGCTGGTCAGTATCCTAGTCCTTGTTGAGTTGGTTGATGACCAGAGCCAAGTCTCCGTAGACATAGAGATGTTTAACACCAAGCTCAACCGCAATGCGTAAACCATGCAGGCATGCTTCATACTCGGCTGGCGTTATTAGATGCTGGGAAATAAATCCTGAGGACATACCGGAGCTGCTCCTTGGATGGTGACACGAAAAGGACTCCTGCTCCCACACCGTCAATGTTGAGAGAACCGTCGAAGTACATCGTCCAATATTCGTCGGATCCTAGAGGGGCAGGCGTACTTAAGTCTGTCCACTCGACGATGAAATCAGTGAGTGCTTGAGACTTGATTGTAGTACGGCTTGCAAATTCCAAGGAAAAGGGGCATAGCTCCATTGCCCATTTGACGATGCACCCGTTCGCATCCTTATTGCGAATGATGTCGCCCAAAGGATACTCAGTCATGACCACCACATGATATCCGTTGAAGTAATGTCTCAACTTTTGGGATGTTATCAGTATGGCATAGAGCAGTTTTTGGATCTGAGGGTACCTAGTCTTGGATTCATTGAGTACCTCACTAATGAAATAAATTGGCCACTGTACCTTATAGGCAGTGGCCCGGCTCATCGCAGCTTGACCACCATTGTAGTGGAGACCACCTGATCGGTTGTCCGCAATGTAAAGTAGGAGAGTTTCGTCTTCTCTGGGAGCAGTAAGTACCGGGGGTGATGTGAGATATTGTTTTAGTTGCGTGAAGGCAGCGTCTGCTTCCTCCGACCACTCGAACTTCTCGGAAGCTTTGAGCAGTTTGAAGAACGGTAGCCCTTTTTCTCCTAATCTTGATATGAAGCGGCTTAAAGCGGCCATGCATCCGGTAAGCTTCTGAATATCTTTCACCTTTTTTGGAGGCTTCATGTCTAAGACAGCTTTGACTTTCTCCGGGTTAGGGCGTATGCCATCGTAACTGATGACGTTGCTGAGCAGTATGCCGGAAGGAACGCCAAAGATACACTTCTTTGGGTTTAATTTCCATTAGAACGTATTGAGATCTGCAAAGGTGCATTCCAGGTTGTCAACAAGGGTTCGTGCTTCCTTGGTTTTGACAACTACATCGTCCACATAGGCCTCGACGAGACCGTCTTTTATCTCATCGTTGAGGTAGGCCTGTATAGCGTGTTGGTAGGTAGCCTCGGCGTTTTTGAGCCCTGAACGACATAGTCGTGTAGCAGTAGGCACCAAAAGGCGTGATGAAAGATATCTTGATCTGGTCGTCCTTTTTGAGAGCGATCTGGTGATAACTAGAGTAGCAATCGAGAAAGGAAAGCAGCTCGCAACTGGCAGTTGAGTCTACGACCTCGTCTATGCGAGGTAAACCGAAGGGGTCCTTAGGGCAGTGTTTGTTGAGATCAGTGTAATCAACGCACATTCTCCATTCATTGTTCTTTTTGCGTACAAGAACCGGGTTGGCTAACCATTCTAGATGATACACTTCTTTGATAAATCTGGCTGCTAAAAGCCGTGTGACTTCTACCCTAATCGCCTCCTTTTTGTCACGAGCGAACCGTCGTAGCTTCTGCTTGATTGGTTTGGCCTTGCTGTTGACATTTAAGGAGTGCTCAATCAAGTTCCGAGGTACACCGGGCATGTCGGAAGGTTTCCATGCAAACACATCCACGTTGCTCCTCAAGAACCTGACGAGCGCATCTTCCTATTTGGGATCCAGGCTGACCCCAATGAGGGCCGTTTTGCTGGGATCGCCATCGACCAGCTGGATCGTCTTGTGCTCTTTGGACCTAATGTTCTTGCGTGGAGCCTCGAGCTCTAGGATCTCCAGGTGGTCGGCTGACGTCTTCTTAGCATTGAGCGTGGTCTCGACCATGCGAATGGAGAGGTCATGGGCCTCTGCTATTTTGAAGCTATCGTCCTCGCAGGTATAAGCTGCATATACGTTGCCCCTGAGGGTTAAAACTCCTTTCTTGGTAGGCATCTTAAGCACCAGATACCTGTAATGAGGTATGGCCATGAACTTGGTGAGCGACAGTCGACCAAGAATAGCATGGTAGGTACCGTCGAAGTCAGCGACCACAAAGTTGACGTAGTCGGTGCGGAAGTAGTCCGGAGTCCCAAATTGCACAGGTAGCGTGATCTGCCCGAGAGGTGTAGAGCTCTGTCCAGGGAGAACGCCCCAGAACTGTGCCTCGTATGGCTTCAGGTCCGCCTGGGCTATTTTCAAAGCGGGCAGGCTGTTCTTGAACAGTATATCAATGGAGCTGCCGCCGTCGATTAGTACCCTGTCGAATTGGACCTTGTTGATACAAGGATCGAGGACCAGGGGAAAATGCCCTGGCTCAGGTATGGCGGCCCATTGGTCCTTCCTGCTGAAGTAGATTTCACGGTGAGACCACGGAGGAAGCCATGGATCGGTGAGAAGGTTGTTGGTATTTGCCACGTTCAAACAGGCATGGGCGAGCAGCTTGCGTTCTCGTTTGGTCTCAATGGACACCTTGCCATCGATGATGGTGTGCACGCGATTAGTTGGCTTGACGTATTTATGACGAGGGTCTGCATCATCGTCATTGTTGTCATCGTTGCGCTGTTCCCCTGCGTCGTTAGGCTTGTCTGACGTATCCAGAGCCTATTGACGTGTGTAGATAGTCTTGAGGACGCGGCAATTCTCCATGGTGTGGTTCAACTTAGGATGGAGCTGGCAGGGCCCCTTCAATGCTTTGGCGTAGTCGTCCTCGTAGTTACGACGTCCGCCGCCCTTTTTCACGGTATTGACCTCGCCATTATCTTCCCAAGCATGCTTGCTCCTGTAATCGTCACGGCGGTTGCGCCGTTGATTATGTTGGTCACGGTGGTCGTGGGAGTCATTGCGCTGGTTGCGGCGGTCAAAATTGTCGTTCCAACCACGACTGCCGTGGTAATCGTCACGGTGTGGAGGGTGATCGGAGCATGGAACCCTTGCTGCTTCTTCAACAATTATCTTTTTAGCGTCGTCAGCGTCCGCATATTTCTTAGCAGTGGCCAAGAGCGCTATGACTGATTTAGGTCTCTTCCAAAGGAGCTTGTCTCTTAGGGCGTCGTGGAAGCGGAGGCCAGTGACGAAAGCCTCGATTGCTTCATTGTCAGAGATTGATGGGACCTTGATGCGCATCTCTGAGAAACACCGAACGTACTCGCGCAGTGGTTTGTCTTTCTGATCTCGGATCCATTACAGATCGTACTTGTTGCCGGGTTGTTCACAAGTAGCGATGAAATTGTCGATGAAGGCCTGCTTGAGCTCCTGCCAAGAATCAAAATAGTTCGCTGGCAGGCTAACCAGCCATTGGTGACCTGCAGTGACCAACAAGTGACTGGGAAGTAGTTATACATGATGTGCTCGTCAGCCATGGCTGATCGGCACGTAGTTTCAGTAGAGCATGACCCATAATTCGGGGTTTTCCTTGCCGTCATACTTCTAAGTTTCTTCGAGCTTGAAATTCTTGGGCCATATGACTTGGCTGAAGGTGTGGAGTGAACTGCTTCAGGCCCAGGCAGGCGGTGGGTGGTATCATACTCCATATGGCGGTGGCTTTCGTAGGATGCTCGATCATCGGCTCTCTAGTTGATGCGAGCACACAGATTGCGTCCACCGAGGTAATGGTGGAGATCATTATTGCCATCACGACGATCTCGATTGCCATCTGGATTAGCTCTGTGACCATGGTTATCATGGCGGTTGTCACAGTTATCTCGGCGGTTGTCACCTCGAACATCGTGGCGGTTATCCTCTCAGTGGCGATTGTCGTCCCGACCACCATCATGACCACCGTTTCCACCTTGACGGTTATCTGATGGGTCATTGTTGCGCGAGCCACAGTTGGTTGAGTGGCTAGTGAGCGACTTGAGTATTGGCGGCTGTGGCTTGATTCGACGGAAACGGATGGATCCTAGGCTTGATTCATCTCTGCGGTCTGAGCCATAGCAGCCATCAGATAAGCTTGTATGTCAGTCATGGATTGCTTGGGTCTCAGGAGTGTTGGGCAGCCGCTGCATTGTCGCCATGGCGATGGCTACGTTGGCGCTTGGGGTCTTGAAGACTTGTTTGTCCCCCACCCTAGTCGAAAGCATTGTTGAGGTCACATGGCTGGACCCTTATGCATCATGCCTCCTAGGTCTACTTCAGCTTCGATTTGTCGGCGATTAAACCGGTCGATATTGCATGCTTCGCGTGCGGTCTTTTCTTGCTCTGTTTCGCCAACTACTGGCGGCTCATCGTTGCCGACAACATGGACCAAATCCCCTCGTCTTGGCGGGAAAGATGGAAATTGGGGGAAACCCGGGGCGTGGTCTGGTAGATCCAGATCGTATTCAATGCCTTCATCTTCATGACACTGAAGCTCAGTGTGAATAGATGCGTTGGACGTAGTGCTGGATGGGGAGCCAGAGTCACCCTCTCGGACTGTGTGGACGGATCCTTCTTGATAATCTTCAATCCAAACCATGTTGATGAGGTTGCATGGCTTCAGGCCAAGATCGGTGTATAGGACATAGATCCGAGCGGCATTGTAGGTTGTATGCATAGCTGGCGGCAGCGTTCTGCAGGCCATAGGGCTGGACCTTGGTGGTTCTCCATCGAGGCTTCATACTCGCCGGATCGGAGACCAGTCGCGAAGGCCGGCTGGCGACGAGCGAAGCGCCCCTCAGGAGTAGATACGACCACGAGATCTATTCTAAATCGTGCAGGACGACTGGTTCCGAGCTAGGTCGGGTAGATCTAGTTGTGGGGCGCGGTCCCCTGCTCATTAGGTTGGCTTTGAATCGTACTTACCAGAGCTAGGGTTTCAGCGAGTTTGATGCCGACCCGATCGATGGAGTCGAGCAGGTCGGTGTTGTCGATCTGCTTCCCCCTGTAGCGGGGAAGCAGATGACGGGTTGTCGGCATGGCTGTAGGCGTGGTCGGAGCCAGATGTACCATGGTCGAAGCCAGATCCATCGTGGTCAGAGCCGTGTTCACCGTGGTCGGAGTCGCATTAACCGTGGTCGGAGCCGTGTTTGTCGTGGTCGAAGCCGCGTTCGTCGTGATCGGAGCTAGTGTTCACCGTGGTCAGAGCCGTAGTCGACGTAGGTGAAGTAGTAGTCGGCGCGGGCTGATTCCTTGCCTCCTCCGTGGTCATGGCGATGGGGTTGTCGGAACCAGTGGTCCAGGTGATCTGGCCGACGGTGAACGTGAGGCCGTTGGGCGTAGCCATGGAGCCAGAGATGATGACCATCTTGTTTGCTTGGAGAGCAGTACGCACACCCCCTACCTGGCGCGCCACTGTCAATGAAATAAGGTCGGCAGTCTACCTAGGGGTATGCCCAAGGTAGTAGATTATCGACAGACAGGTGCACAAGCCCCAAACAAGACGGTGACGCAAGACGGACACGAGGTTTTATCCAGGTTCGGCCGCCAAGAAGGCGTAATACCTATGTCCTGCGTCTGATTTGTATTGCTGTATGTCAATAGATGATGATTTTTAGAGGGGTCCCCTGCCCGCCTTATATAGTCCGGGGAGCAGGGTTACAGATCTAGAAACTAATCCTAGTCAGTTACAATTGCCATATGTGGCCAGATAAGGATTCCTATTGTAACCGACCAGGATCCTGCTTGATCGCCAAATCCATCTTGATTCCTTGTGCGGGACTCCAATCAGATTAGCCGGGCCGCATGTCGTCTTTCGGGTGAACTGGACCCGTCGATCCGGGCCAGCCCAAGTTTAGCCATAAGGGTATAGGGGTTAATACCCCCACACTCAATGGGTTGATGGATGCCCAATGCCACCAACTGGCTCTTCAGAACATTGCAGCACCGCCATTGCGCTCAAGCTGCCATGCCACCATGCACGCGGCCGTGCCTCACCGGTGCCACCACGAGCCCCAATCCTAACCATAAATCTCTGCTAAGTCACCGTGAAGCCATAGCCATGCTCACCCGAGCATGCCATGGCCAGAGATGGCTGGAACACCACCACGTAGTGCCACCATCTACCATGGACACCATCGAGCCAGCTTTGGCGAGGCCCCTGGCCGACCAACCCCTCTAGTAGATGCGCACGGAGGTGGAGAGCACGATGGTGATGATCGCGCCATTGGAGACCTTGCCGTCGGTGAGTTCTTCACTGGTCAAACTGTGCCCCTACGCTGTGCCTATGATAGGTGGGGTTGCGCTGACCGTGGGTCTCGGGTGTTAGCGCCTCTGGGTGCATTGCATTGGGTGCCTATAGCATTAACCAATTTTGATATTTTCTGTAAATGATTTCCAGATTTTGATTCAAACTTCAAAAATTCATAACTAATTCTAGGAGTGTCCAAATTGAGTGAACCAAATTTTGTTAGCTTCATCTTGATGAGTACTATTTGTTAAAAATATGAAACTTGGTATGTGCTACAGTTTTATATACTATTTAAATTTTCCTATTTATTCCTAATAATCTTAGAAAATCCATAACTTGAGTTGGGTATATGCTAAAAATGTGACTCCAATTTTGTTGGTCATGTGTTGACATGTTGTAGCAAGGAAAAATATGAAATCTACAGTTAGCATGCTTGGAATATGTCGACAGATTATTGTCAGTAGTCCTCCGAGGGGTATCCCATGAAGGTAGATTGATCGGTAGAGGAGCACGAGATCAAGAACAAGAAGGCAATAGAGACACACGAGTTAGACAGGTTCAGGCCATTAGTATGACATAATACCTTACTCCTATGGTCTGTTGGTTTGTATTAGCTATCGTATGATATGCCATGATTTTAGAGGGGGTCCCTGCCCGCCTTATATAGTTCAGGAGGCAGGGCTACAAGTCGGTTAGATGTAAGAGATAATTCGAAAGTAATAACTGATTACAAGAAACTTGGGATCATACATATGCTAACAGAACTCGTAGTATCTTTAGGATATCTTCCTGATGTCTTGCAAAAGGCGCCGAGCAGAGTCGTGCCCCGCAAGGCTTCTTCTTGTGGGCTAGGCCACCCCAAGGGGTGCAGCCCATGTGGTCTACCGTGGGTATCCGGGGTCGTACACCCCATAGCTAGTCCCCGAGCATCTTGCACCCATTGTGCAATGCCGCCTTGAGCTTGTCCGAGCAGTTGCAAATGATGGCAAGCAGTTAAGCTTATGGTCCAACCAACATGCTTAACTACCAAGCAGCATGAACCGATGCCGAGCAGTGTGAAATGTTGCAGAGCAACGCAACCTATCACCGAGCAAAGTGAACCATCGCCAAGTAGTGTCAACTGTTGCAGAGCAGCATGACCTGTCGCCGAGCAGAGTGAACCATCATCGAGCAGTGTGAACCATTGCAGAGCAGCATGACCTGAGTACGACTTGCCATAAGGGTGTAAGGAGCTCAAGTACAGAATCAAAAATTTCTTTGCAGTGAACCAAGTGTGCCCACTTAGAGTCCGAACAAAATTGTAGGATTCAATCTTCCTCTATAGTCACGCAGTCTTTGAGAAAAATTCCCGCACACTCACCATGAGGTGAAGTGTGCCCACTTAGTCCCCGAGCCTAATAGCAGATGATGTAGTCATGTGGTGCCAGGGTCAGAAACTAGAAGAAAAGTAGAAAACCAGCCAAACAGGCAGCCAGTCCCTAGGCGTGACCCAAAAAGTCACATAGCATATTCACCACAAGGTGAAGTGTGCCCACTTAGTCCTCGAGCCTGACAGTAGGTGACGCAGTCATGTGGTGCTAGGATCAGAAAAAGAGAAACAACCTAAAACCAATGGAAAAAACCACCAGTCCCCGAGCTACAAGTGGAGTTATAGGAGTAATCCAACCATGGAGGAAAAATCGGAGTAACAGCTGGACAGTGTCAGTTACTGAGCCTCAATAAATGGTAGAGAAGTCGGCGATAAATGGAGGAAAAATCAGAGCAACTGAATGCAGCGATAAATGAGTGCCGTCGGCTACGGTTTGCGTGGAAGCCCATGTAATGGCCCATTTGGCGCATTGGAGAAATCGCAACGGCGTAGTTCACAGGAACGGTTTCCCAAAAACCCTTGAGTCATAAAAGTGGGGAAAGGCTTTGTAACAGTACCGCCGCCCCCCATTCTCCCACCTTTGCCACTTCGCCATTTCATCTTCCATCTCAGCCACCACACCTCTAGATTCATAGCCACAAACGCTATCGTCGCCAGACTATATCCAGATCTGAGCGATGGTGCCGAAGAGGAGAACCGCGAACCCAAAGAAAACAAGCCCAAAGAAGGCAAGAAGCGGAGCCAGCCACGACGAAGAGTGGACGCCATCGAGCACTGGAGAAGCAGAGCTCAAAATAATGGTGACGGTAGGCGTGCTTCCTGACTGCATCACCAGCGGATGGCATCCAGCCATTGGTGATCCCTTTCCAATGCCTAACACCAACGGAGTTGTAGTCTTTGAAGATTATTTTTGGCGTGGATGGGGGTTCCTGTTCATTCGTTCTTATGAGATCTATTGGTATTTTGGTCGATCAGTCTATGCAATCTCCACCCCAACACTATACTGCACATCTCGATCTTTATTCACTTCTATGAGGCATTTCTTGGGATTCTTCCGCACTTCAACCTCTTTAGACATTTATTTTGGTGAAAGAAGAAAGGCGGCGGCGGCTCAAAGGTGGTCGGCGGCATATATCTGTAGCTCCAGGATAGAATGGCCAGTGATTATATCAGTGTTCCACTGAACACTTCCTTGAAAGGGTGGAATGCCAAGTGGTTTTACATGAAATAGAACCACCTGGCCATCTGCTGCGACATCGACCATATCTCAGAGAACCAAAGAAGCTGGTCAGAGAGACCAAGGGGTGTCGATATGGAGCAAGTGAAGGAGCTCCTTGACTTGATTCAAAGGGTGGAGTTGAGAAGTGAACTTGTGGTGGCAAGCTTCATAGTACGCCGTGTCCTAGTCTTGCAAGGAAAGGGCCTACCTTGCTTTTGACTACAAGGGCGACGATGACGGAACCCGGGAGAGACCTAAACGGCTATCAAGGAAAGAAGTAATATGCCGCGCAATAGAACTATTCACCTCCAGCGCCACATTTAGCTGGCCTAAAGAAACAAAGGCCTTCAACTATACCACCCGCCTCCTCAGGTAATAATCTTGCCCTACATTATTCAATGGTCAATTCGTCGAGTAGGGAACTGACTTATGCAAAGATCCATTCGCAGGACAGAGTAGTATACTTTTCTGACATGCCAAGAGCTGAATGGCCGCCAGCGGTGGACATTCGACCAACAAAAAACCCTGAAGATAGTTCCGTTGGTATTTCATCAGAATCCAAAGATTCAGATGTTGATCATACGGCACGTCCCCCCCCCATTATCAGAGAAATCTCAGGGAAAATGGGCAGCGGTAGATGAGCTAGCCCAGAAGAAGAGGAAAATGGCGATGACCGCTCCCTACAAACCTGGGCGATATATCACTGGGCGGTGACCAGACCAACCATCCGCAGAGGGCCATGGTGATGGAGTGGTCAGGATGACGACGATAATACAGTTCCTCCTCCCCCAAGCGTGCAAACAACTTCACACAGAACATGCATGGAGGAGCAACCAAGGGGAAGCGACAAAGTCCCCGAGCATCAGACAGAGCTAAACCCGGTGGTACAGACAGAGCAAACACTGGAACAACAAGCAGAGCTAAGGCCAACTATAGAGGAGGATACACCTCTGCCCGATACTATAGAGGTCGACCCCACAACCTCACCCAGGGGCTCAAACAGGCCTTGCCGATTAAAAAAAGCACACCGACAGACCAAATGGTAAGTAACCTCGCATTGTTATTGTTTTGCTATTTGACCTCTGTTTTTTGGGCAATTGACCAAATGTTCTGATGCAGCTCAAGGCACATGGAGAATCTGAAGTCACCCACGCAGACTGACAAGCAGTCTCAAGCTGATCCTGAGGCAGAGGTAGCACCTGCCGCCCCCATGTCAGGGTCCCCCAATGCTCGGCGACCGGTGGAACAAACAACAACCACTACAGGTGGAACTAGAGATGGTGAGGGACCGACGTCAACAAAGGCCGGCTCCACAACAATGCCCGAAACAATGTTGGGTAGCGCCAGACCCTCAGGAGCTAAAACTGTAGTGGCCAGCGAGGCAGCAGAGTCTAGGTCGGCGAGACTAGGGGCACTCGAGGAGCTAACGGTGCACCCTGAGGGGTTCCAAGTCATGCTCAGACCCACTGTCTGGCCATAGAGCCCCCCAGCGGTGAGCCCTACTACTGCGGAAGAGGAGGACGAGGTCGAGGAGATCATTCGTGATGAGGCTCGAACCTAATCCATCTGGATCCTTTGCAAGCGCTGTGATGAAGTGGTAGTTGTCGAGGAAGAGGACACCCCTAGAGAAATGAGGAGGCTGAAATCCACCCTTAGTGGAGTAGTAAAACAAATCAAGGTTGATACTGAATCCCGAAAATTCTTTGTTCTCATTATTTATTTCCTTTTGTCATTGTCATTGTGCATTTCTAGGGGATAACTCAAACTGTCGAGCACCGTTACCAGTTGATTAAGAGGATGGAGCCCCTCATCGATGAGAACAAAAAACTCAAAGAGGCGATGAACCTTTCGGAGAAGAATATTCAAAGGGCCCAGCACGAGCGAGACCTTACCGAGTCCAACATGTAGGACCTAGAATACCAGAAGGGGGTCCTATTCAGACAACTGGCTACTGCAAAAGAACAACTTCGGAGCAAGTCCGAGCAGCTAATCACTACCTCTACACAACTTAAAGATGCTTCTGAGCAATTGGAAAAGCTGCAAAAAGTCTCTAAGGAGAAGAGAGGTACGTTCGATCCACAAAAATGCCTCACATAGTTGGATACAATTACTTTTGTTGATGAATGATGTACTTGTAGAACAAGACACGGAGCTCGGTCAACTACGATAGGCCCTCGAGCAACTATGGGAGGAGAAAGCGAAGGAGACAGAGCGAGTGAACAAACTGACCGAGGAGCTGATGGTGAGTACCCCGTGGTCGGGTTTTCTGCTGAGGTTAATGTCTTCCCTGATGGAACTTCAAAATGCATGTGGACTACCGTCGAAGGGTCAAGGCACAATTCGATGTGTTGGAGCAAGACGCCCGTACCCAGAGGAACAAATTTGACACCGTAGTCGTCGGAATCAAACCAGTGCTTGACTACATCGACCCAGAAATGGCACCCCGACTTGACAGTAGGAGGCAAGGGTCAGATACCATCATCCAGAGGTGCAAGGCAGCGTGGAAGAATTTGAAGATCTTCAACCGTGACGCCATTGTAATCGTTGCTACTCATGTCCTTATGGTTGCTCAGTCCCACTACCCAACCATCAACGTTCAGTCGATAGGGGGCAGTTTTGCCGAAGGACTGAGCGATGCAGAGACCCAGTAGCTATAGGATGAGGTGGAGGACGCAGTGAAGAAACTGGCCGACGACATAGATCTATTTGGTGAGACAAAGGGCAGTGACGTAGCCCAATGATCTGCTTAGCTAACATCATCTGTAATTTCTACGCAATGCAATTAGAACGCGCAAAAGCGCAAGAACACTTATATACGATAAATGTTATAAAGTGCATGGGTATGCAGTTAGATTGTATTTCAGCGAAAAAAACTTCGTAGTTATGACCATAAGATATTTATATGAAGTATAAGTAGAGTCCAAGCAGTTAGTTTGCTACTAACCACCATGGCCTCAGCTAGCCCATAGTCCATGACATCGAGCATGGAGCCCAAGCATGTGTACGGGGAATAGGCGTGACCAAGGAACCACAGCCGACCACCCATAACATAGAGCGTGGAGCCCGTTGCACTTGTAGGGAGAGATTAGAAACTGGGCCTTCTCCATAGAGAAAAGAGCGAAACGTATGCTGCTCGGCAGTTATCGAAATGACTGTAGATGGCATAAATGTCAATTGAGCAATAAATTCTGCTCTGAGCTCTCAGCCTCGGATAGCCCATAATCTATAACATCGAGCGCAGAGCCCGTGCATGTGAAGGAAAAATAGGTGTGACCAAGGAACCACAGCCGACCACCCATAACACAGAGCGCGGAGCCCATGGCGTGTGTAGGGAGAGATCGGAGGCTGGGTCTTCTCCGAAGAGAACAGAAAAAAAAGTAGGCTGCACGCTGATCGGTGAAATATCTTTAAAGGTTCACAGCAAATTATTCGGCGGTTTGGAGAAAAACATGTGGCGAGACACGTTGGCGATTTGGAGGAGACATGTTTGGAGAAAATTATTCGGTGTTTTTTGGTGAAAATGTGTTGGCGTTTTGGAGAAAATGTTCGGCTTTTTTTTGAGAAAACCGTTCAGAGATTTTCGAGATTTGGAGAACTTTATTCGGCGAAATCGTGGTCGGCGATTTGGAGAAATCGTTCGGCGATTTTGGAGAAAACTGTTCGGCGATTTTGGAGAAAACCGTTCGGTGATTTTGGAGAAAACTATTCGCGATTTTGGTGAAAACTGTTCGGCGATTTTGGAGAAAACCGTTCGATGATTTTGGAGAAAACTGTTCGTCGGTTTTGGAGAAAACTGTTCGGCGATTTTGGAGATCGTTATGGAGTATTGTAATGCTTCGGCGACCGTACGCGGAGATCGAAAGTTAAAGGAAAAAATGGAGGCAAATCATGGAGACAAAAACTTTATTCATCATAAAATGGAGAGTACATATCTGGAGCATTTCAAGGGTAGAAACGTATAAGGTGCTTGATGTGCCATGAGTTTGGAACAGCAATCCCTTCTATGCTAAACCTATCTTTCATGGTATGCTGGTGTTATGGTGAATGTAAGAAAAATATAAAATTTGTTGTTTGACACTTTTCACTATGCTAAACCTATTTAAGTTGCTATAAAGCATGTAACTTGTCATTTTTGTAGAGGCTACTATACATATCTAAATGGCATGACATTTTAACAGTGGTGTCTTGAGAGCGTGTATGAGTTGCTGTAATTTTTCTAGATTTTTTTGTGCACCAGAATAGTAGTTCCAATTTAACCTAGTTACGCTTAGCAAATCAATAAATGCTTTTAAGAAATTGTTAGGGCTTAACCATGATACTTTTCGCATGTTGATGATGATGTAATCTGCTAGTGCCATTAGTTGTGCCCAAAAGGGAGGGATTGTATATAGCTAGATAATTATTGCACTATAATTCACCTACATCTAGTTATCATGGCTTGTGGCTTTGAATAAGCTTAGGATTGGTAAGTAGAGGCTTAAACTAATTAAAATAAGTTGCTAGCTGCAGGTGATAGACCTCTTATTGATGATGAGCAACTCTATCTTAGGTTGCTAAAGCATGGTGAGTGTATGTTTCTTGTACTAGAGAAGAGATATACACCTACTCAGTAAAATTTAGTTAATCATAGTATTACCTTGTTATCATGTTGGTTAGAGATGTATATATATATGCGTTGCACCATATCATCCATATCATCACCTATGCATCCTTTGTCTCTTATTACATGCTCATGCATATAGGATCACTAGAGAGAATAATGCTTTTGGAGTTTGAGGCAGTGGAAGAGGAGGACCAGCAGGAGGCCCAGCAGCCAATAGCTCCAGAAGGCAAAGAACAGATCCCAAAAGATTTGCCTGACTGCTTGGACCATAAACCCTCATCTTACTTGAAAGGCATGTCCCAGAGCATTCTAAGTCTCCTTTGTTTTATAAATATCAACTTGAGTCCTTTATGTTTGATGCATTAGGTTATAGGAGTTGATTGGAAACACTTGATGCATATAATTTCCTTGTCTAGAAATATACATTGAACCATATGTAGGTCTAGGATCGAATAAATGCTTAGCAACGCTTAGTTGGTAGAAGTCAGGTGATTTTCTGTCACCTATGAGATATAGGTGGATACCAAATCATAGTTGGCTATATTTGCTATCGTGTAAAAGAACCATGGGATGATGTAAATGGAGGCCGAATGGAGTCTATGTAGTAGAAGGACTCATGTGATTCCGTCTATGCCGATTAAGGACTGCATCTTTATTGGTCCTCGGTCATTTTGAATGCAAGCCTCTCACTTAGTTGGCCAGATAACTTGTTCCTACCATGAAGCCGTGTAGCTCAACTTAGGCCAGGCCCCATTCTGTAAAAGTGCTCACACTGGAGGTAGTAAGAATGCGCGGGGAGCTAGACAATAGCCCAAGGGTAGGCTAGGCCTGACCGTCTTGGCAGCTGGTTGTCCCTAATTGTGCGGCGCTGATTGAACCCATGACATGTGTACCTAAGTTGTACCAAAGGTGATCTAAGACTACCTTGGCGCATGTATGTCTAAGTTTGTGTTAGGAATACTACCTAGCTGGTTGCAATCGATTCGAATCGCCGTCTCCCCTAGATAGTGAGAAACTTGACTGAGCTTTATTCTATCATAGTGATTAATGGCAAGTGGAATGGTTCTAAGAATGATAAAATAATTGGCTATGGTTACTATTGTTATGCTACTTAATTATATAACACATGTTTGGCACAGGTTAGTTGTTAATCTAGAGATGAATAGCTATAATTAACTTGGTGACCTGAATTATAAAATGTGTAGTTCAACTAGTAGCTTTTTATGCAAAAAGATGTCAAGCTAGCTCCACTTATAAAGTCTTGCATGATCGTTGGTGTCACTTTATTTTTGGTTCATGTCGGGTAAGTCTAGTTGAGTACCCCCTCGTACTTAGAGTTTATTTCCCACTTGTTATAGATGGTACTATATACCATGGGTACTGCAAGAATTGCTTCTCTCCTATCGTGGATGAGGAGTAAGGCCGTGGGCAAGGCTCTTCTATGTGGTCTTATCTATGTTGCTTTTGTTGGACTTGATCACAAACTGGCATGTATTCGAACAAATGTGTGTGATGTTGGTTTTAAAACTATATTGCTTCCGCTATTGCAGTTGAACTTGGTATTGTAATAACTATATTTGAACTCCGATGTATGTTGAGATACTTGTGAACTTATGTAACATGTGGCTTGTATGTTGAATCATATACGATCTTGGTTGTATGTTAGATTATTCAAGATCCTACGTGATACTCAACGAACTATCGGGTTTATATCAGCTCAAGTATGATAGTGCGACTGCTCGGGTGGTTGCCATTGTACTTGTGTTATTATAAATTGGTCGATTCTACCACAAGTATAAATAAGAAACTCAATGCTAATAACAAGATGTTGGAAAACATAAATGCTAAATTAGATGATTTCTCTTATGCTATGAAGAATCAACTTAGCTTTAATAAGATGCTAGAAACCCAATTAGCACAACTAGCAGCTGCTATCCCATCTTTTGAGAAAGGAAGAATTCCTGGCCAGCCTGAAGATTTCATGGAGACCACCAACCTCATCACATCAAGGATATGATTTTGGTTTAGGTGGTTAAGGTGCTCCTATTAAGAAAGGTGATCCTAGAAGTCCTGTTATTACTTGCTCTATTGGTCCTCATACTTTTGAAATTGCAATTTGTGATCTTGGATCTAGTGTGAACATAATGTCTAAAGAAACTTATGAAAACTTGTTTTACATCCGAATTAACTCCAACTTTTGCCTATTTGCAACTAGCTGATCAGTCAGTCCACCATGTAGAAGGTATAGCCACTGACCTTTTGGTCAGAATTAGAGGTGCTTATGTTCTAGCTAATTTTGTGATATTAGACATGCTAAATGATAGGGATGCACCCCTCATCCTTGGCCACCCTTTTCTCAATACCGCTAATGCTTGTATATATGTGGCATCTGGACACATTCAATTCCACTTAGATGAAAGGAAAGAAACATTTCCTTTGCCTCTAGAAAACCTATCTTTTATGAGAAATAGGAAAGAAAGAAGCAACCAAAGAAGAGAAGAACCAGAAAGCCAAAGCCAATTGAGAAGGAAGAGCCTAGAAAGAATAAGCCAAAGCCACGAGGGACATGGCGCAAGAAGAAAGAAGCATCATATACATCATCAGTCACCTAATCCTATGAGTACCCCTAAAGAAAACAAGGAGGAAGAATTATCATACAAGGAAGAAGAACCCCCCACGTAAGGAGGCATAGCCATGAGCTGGTACTAGAATGTAACTTTTGCTGCATTTCTATTGTGAAATGATCCACGATTTCCTCGAAGGGAAATCCACAGATTACATCATAATGTGAAAAATCCCAGAAAGACCAAGCTATCACATTATCATTATTCAGCTAATATCACTATCATACATTGCAGAATTACAAGATTACAAGGCATTACAACACTAGATAACACACCTAAGTACAAAGCATAGTAGCAGTAATGCACATAGATCTTCATCAGAGTTGACGTAGCGCATCGGCGGGTGAAGGCTCCTCCTTCACAGGCAATCATCAGACTAGGCATCGAATGTCAGCGGGCGTAGACTTCATCTCCTCAACCAAACTTGAGCGCAGGAATGAGACCAACTAATCCTAATCCTTTGATCTCCATTGTCGTCATCATAGATGACATCCAAAACCTATTAAATATCTTTTAGTATGATTTGTACTGGCCACTGGCTCCCACCCTTTGCTTTGCATATGCTTTGTGGTAGGTGGAATGCAAAGGTAGAGAAAAAGGCCTATATATGGTTGTAGGTTTCCTATGCAAGTTTATCCATATTTTATGATAGTTCATCAAGTTTTAACCCATCTCATCCACAACCCCCTCTCATGCCTTTCCTCAACGGCCAAAGCCGGAACCCACACCAAACCTAGGGGGAGAAGAAGAAAGGACACCTCTCTCTAATCAAGGGAAGTGTAGGTCATAGGAATGTCCATATACATGGACACGACTATATGTATAGATCGATCAACTCTGTAGAGTGTGTACACCTAGAACCACAAGATCACCATCATTGGCGGTGTGCCCCGTCTAGGCTCATACTAACTGCCTCCCAACCAGTATGGTGCCACCCTACCACTCAGCCCTAGGCCACCTCAGAGTCCACCAGCATGCTAAGATTGTGAGACATAGTACCAGGCCCCCTAGAGGTCACTATGCTATCTTAGGAGGGTGTGGGCCATATGCCCTTACCTCCCTACAATATCCACTTCCAACCTAGCAGTAATGGCACCATCCTAGTTGGTCGGGTAACCAGTCCCCCACCCATTTAGGTGCGAGTAGTGTGTATGTAGAGTCCTAAGATCCAGTTCTCTCGACATACCAGTCCTTAGGGGGACCGGACATGATATCTTCTCAAAGGGGATAACCAACACCCTGTGCCTCGATGGCACCTCCATCCTAGGGCTTCATCCCACAAAGACACTCCATCATGGGATCTCCTCATCTCACATGCACTGGCCATAGGTACCTCTCATAGGGGATGCCCAGGTCATACCCCCTTGGCATGACTCGTCCAATGACTCATCATAAGATCCTACCCGATCAACTCGACCCTCTCCACACACCCAAGATGCATGCCAAGATCACCCCGAGTTGTTACTAATTTTAGCGACACCATGTGCCTTAGCCACTCACAGACAATCCTCCACCAATCATCACATCATAGATATAATGCATAGTAGAAGCAAGTAGTAAGTAGTATGTGAGCGTCTATCCTAATAGCGGGTGTGTATGGGTAAAGGTTGCATCAAGGTAAAGGCTTCAAGCAAATCTACCATGTAACCAACCATAGATCATTTATATAAGAGTAAAGCACTAGCAACTACATTGTTGCATGTCTAATAGGATTCTATGAGGTTGGGAGGGACATGGCACCTATTGATTGGTCATCTTGGAGATCTTCAGTGTACTCACAGTTGATCTCCTCAAGGTCATACTACCATCTAGCATTTCCTTCCTCCAATGGGTTTCAACCCGATCAACGCTATCCTCGATGCAACTACCTCGATAGAGCAACAAGCAAGACAGAAAGCAATCAATACTCTAAAAAGGCAACAAGACATGGAAGAACAACTACACCGAAAGAACACCAAAGGGAAAATGACTTAGTTCTTTTGGTAGATGTCTAATCCCTGGGCCAGAAGAAACAGAAGTGGTTATTTGCTAAGCACAAGCTTAAGTCTTAGCCTCAATCCATACATCATTATAATTGACGAGAATCAAGAGAGGGTGGAATGGGGGAGAAAAGAGAGAAGGGAGGTGGTCTACTTTTTCCAATCCACACGCCATGGCAAGAGACGGGGCATCGAAAGGAGCGACACAAAGAGAACACGAGTGCCCAAACTACTTGTAGGGTACCATGACCTAGGTGCACTAAATGCACTAAGACATCCCTAGGGTTCTTAGAGGTGTGGTTGTCACCACAAGAACTAAAGAAATGCTATGGTCTAAATAGGTACAAGCATACAAGGGCTTATGCACAATAGAACTAAAAGACGAGGACACAAGATTTAGCTTCCTTTGATCTATTTGTCGTAGCATACTGATGGGAATCAAGAGAGCAATAAACACCAAACAAGCAAAGGGCTCAATCCACATCTTACTGGATCCATGAGGATGGAGAACAAGAGAGGAGAGAAGAAGGGAATCCACACTCTTTCGACCAACTCATCATGGAATGGGCGAATGTTGGAAGAAAGTAGACATGATCCCGTGATCCAAACCCACTCATAGGACACCACAACCATGCAACTAAATCAGCACAAGGCTATCCCTAAGGTCTATAGTAATGCGGTTGTCACCGCTAGGTCTGAAGGAACGCTATGGTCAAAGTGGTACAAGCATACGAGGTGGTTAGGATAAACAAGAGAGCAAAAGAGGTAAATCCCGATGGTCATAACAAGGTAACTCATGGCCATGAGCTTCACCTAAATGAGTTGGCTTCTGATGGTTCTACAAAGGTTGTCCCCTAATTCACATCCCACTAGACTATGTCACATAGGCCTTGAAAATGTGCAGCTAAGAACCACATCAACATCAAGTCCACAATGGCCATGTCCTAGGGACTGTGGATAAGAGCTAGCATCCATAGCACTTCAGAGCCAAATAAGAAGCGAGGGAATGAGTTACACTTGGTGTTACGGCCATGGTGGGACAAACCCATGACCAAAATGATTGAACAAAGTATGATCCATCAACCGGCTCAAAGGCATGGTCCACAAACGACAACAACGAGACACTAACCAATGACACGAATGACTTAAGAACCAAGAACCAAACTAACACAACAACTAAGTGGAGTGACACATGTCCATAGCAACAAGAATATACATATATATAGATCATGTACCAAGTGTATGAAAGAGCAAGGAAATGGAGAACAAGGATTTTGCTAATGTCGAAGATGGCATCAATGGAGATCAAAAGTTGACCTTGTTGTGAGGAAGCTGGAGGGCTACTGTAGCTTGTCCTAGTGCTGTAGCTTGCTGCTGGCTAGCTGTGGCTTGCTACCGCTAGCTGCAGCTAGTTGGAGATGGCCAAGATGCAGCTGCTGCTTCGGGATGTGGCACGGATGGCGAGGAAGGGGTTCAATGAGGTTCAATAGCTGCTACCCCAGGCGGTGGTCAAGGATGAGGTCACAAGGGCACTGCAAGGTGGCATCTTGGAGCAGGGGCTCACCAGTGGTTGAGGAAGGGAACCAGCGAGGCATCAAGGCGATAGCTTGCCATCCAGTTACAGCGGTTGGTCATCCAGTGGTGGAGGATGAAAGGTCATCGACAAGGAAGAGGAAGGCGATGAGGTGGTGCTGCTACTTGGGTGTCGGAGGTTTGTGGTGAGGTGACTCCCTGACAAGGTCATGCATGACCACCTACTCAGTGAATAGAGCAGAGGCACGGCAAGGACAAAGTATGGGCTCGATGAAGATGCAGCTTGATAGAGAGGAAGCTAAGGCCATGGTGCTATTGATGAGGAGCTAGCAACAAGGAAGGACATTCGCTGGGGATTGGGTGTGGGCTTAGCATGAGGAGGAGGTAGAGCGTGACGTTGACGGCATCGAGGTAGGCACGGGAGGACAAGGTGAGGCTTGGTGTGGCTCCGACATGCTGCAGTGGTGGAGCATGGCATTTGTGACATGATGTGGGCATGACAGCGTGGTAAGGAACACCGACGGCACAGGGTGAGCATGGAGGAGCTTGTGGTGTAGGGGCACGGCATGGAGGTCAATGAGGTGGAGGTGGGCTCAAAGGAGAGGAAGAGCAGTTGGATGCAGAGGCGATGCCGTGGTGGCTCAAGGTCATGGTGGCGTGGTATAGCGAGGCAAGCTACTATGGTGGGGCTATGCAGGAATGATGAGCGCATCTGCGTGGTGGAGTAGAGGAGGGCCAGCGGCATCAGCGCAACGGCGCCTGGCTATTGCAATGCCCCAGCAACGCGGAACAGTGAGGGGGCCTTGAGTGGTTGCGAGGAGGAGAAAGGAGTGGCAAAGGTGGATTGGGAATTGTAGCAGAACTGACCAATTTATAAGAGCACAAGTACAATGGCAGCCCACAAGCGGTCGCACTGTCATACTTGAGCCTATACAAACCCGATAGTTCATCGAGTACCACGATGGGTCTCGATTAACCATCAACATACAACCAAGATTGTACATGATTCAATATACATGTCACATGTTACATAAAGTTCACAAATGCATTTCATTCATCAGAGTACGAATTAAGGTTATTATAAACCAATTTTAGTAAATAGTAGCGGAAGCAAATTAAAGTTTGAAGCTAACATTTGCCATCATAGTTCAAATATAGTGCCATCTTGTGATCACACTCCCATAAAAGCATATAAGAAGGATTAATAAGAGTTGCCTGCCCAGGGCACACTCCTCATCCACGGTGGAACAGAAGCAGTTCTTGCACTAGCTATGATAAACTGTACCATCTGCAACAATGGGAATAAAAACCCTGAGTACAAGAAGGTACTTAGCTAAACTTATCTATCATAAACAAAAAATAAAGTGACTCCAAGGATTATGCAAGGCTTTATAAGTAGAGGTAGCTTGACAACATTTTGCGTAAAAAGCGACTAGCTTAGTTGTACAATTATAATTCGGTTGTCAATTTAATTATAGCTATTCATCTCTAGATTAGCAACTAACCTATGCCAAACATGTGGTATGTCATTTAGTAGCATACAATACTAACCATAGCCGGTGTAGTAATTCCATGTTCATCCGAACCATCATATTCCATAACACAGTTATTACGATTTTGGAGCTAGCCAAGTTTCTCACTGTCCGGGAGAGACGGTCATTCGAATCGATTTCAACTAGCTAGGAATTTATTCCTAACACAAACCTAGGCAAACCAGATCAACGGTCACCTTAGGTCACCTTTTGTACAACTCAGGTACACATTTTGTGGGTTCGCCTAGCGTCGCACAATCAGAGACAACCAACTACTAGGACGATCAGAACTACCCTGTCCTTGGGCCCATGCCTAGCTCCCCACACATCCTTACTACCATCCAGAGTGCACACTCTAATAGAATGGGGCCTGGCCTGAGTTGAGCTACTCAGGCTTCACAGTCAAAATGAGTTATCTGGCCAGCTAATTGAGAGGCATGCGTTCAATCTTGTCAGAAGTGCAAACAACTCTACTGGTCCTTAATCGGCACAGACGAAATCACATGAATCAACCTACACATAGACTCTGCCAGGCCTTCATTTACATTACCCCATGGTTCTTTTCCACTATAGCAAATATAGCCAACCGTGCTTCGGTATCCACCTATATCTCGCAGGTGATAGGAAATCACCCGACTTCTACCAGTCTAAGCATGGCTAAGCATATGTTTGATCCTAGACCTACACAGGGTTAAAGGTATATGTAACTAGACAAGGTAGTTCTATGCATCAAGTGTTTCCAATCAACTCTTATAACCTAATGCATCAAATATAAAGGCACTTAAGAAATATTTTGTAAAACCTGGGAGACTTAGAATACTCCGGGGCTTGCCTTTAAGGAAAGAGGTTGGCCGGTGATCCAGGAACTCAAGGAGATCTTTGATAGTTTGCTCCTCTTCTCCTAGAGCTATGGCCTAAGGCAACTCCTGCTGATCCTCCTCTTCTTCCTTGTTGAACTCTAGGAGAGTTATCTCTTCAGACGATCCTATATGCATGAGCATGAAATAAGATATCACGAATGCATATATGATGACATGTATAATATGATATGATGTGATGAATAGCATCCTCCCAAGTGTTTTCAATAGCTTTGCATTAAAGTGACAACAAGTTGCATCATTTTTTACTAAGTAGGTGCATATATCTTTTCTAATAACTAAACAAACACTTATGTAAATCATTTTCTGGACTATAAGACAGTAGCCACTTGTTTTGACCACAACTGAAGTTATACACATTAAAATAATATGGTTGTGGACATTCTAGAAAGCTTATGAAATTGACTACAACTTTCTTTTAATCATCTTAATGTGATTCCACAATTATCTAAGTCAAACAATTCAATTATTCAAATCTGTCTAGAGAGCAAGCATTTCTGACAGCAGACTTCTAACAACTATAATTATTAAACCATATTGGCTATGACAATACAATTTTAACACAAGGTAGAAAAGTAAGTGATCTACAACTTTGTTATTAACATGTTTTACAGAGAAGGCTATTATCATCATGAAAACATCACTACAACAGAAACTATACATGTAGCCACCTAGTTGGATTATAAAGCAATAATTAACTAGTTGCATACAACCAACTGCTTTTAAGCCTGATTAATAACATCAACAGATCATATGCATCACAAGCACCATAGAAAACATCATGGTTAAACATAACTAATTTATTTATATCCATTTATTAATTTCCTTAAATAATAGGGTGATTTAAAGGATAAATATTTCTAGTGCTTACTAAATTCTGAGAAACTTACAGTCGCTCACATATGACCTTAATAGTCTACTATACAAATTTCATGCTATTTGGATAAGTATAACTACCTCTACAAAAATGATAAGTTATATAGGCTAATATTAGCAAAAATAGTTTAGCATAGTGAAAAGTGTCAAGCAATAGATTTAATATTTTTCTTTCATTTCTCCAAGCATAAGAATACTGTGTAAAAATTTGCATGATCATATGATAGGCATTTTTAGCCCAATTAATTTCACTAGAAACTAACAATTAATTAGGATTAAATATGAAGACCATATTTCAATTATGCTTACTATAGGTTTAGTATTTTTCCTAGCTAGAGCATGTCATTACAAGACCAGCAAAATTGGAATCACAATTTTATCACCTTTCTAGCTCAAGTTTTGCATTTTACAAGATATACAATACTTTAAAAGCACTTATCTTGATCAATTTAATTCTCTAAGAAAAATACCCAAAATAGTAGATTTCATATTTTTATGAAATGCTACACTTTATGAGGAATCCAACAAAATTTGGTTCACCAAAATTAGACACTCCTAGCTTGAGATATGAATTTTTGAAATATGCATTCAAATCTATGAAATAAATCAGAAAATCAACATCATACCGACTGACAGCAGGGGCCCGCGGTCAATGGGGACCCACCCGTTAGTGAGACCAGGACAGGGGATGGTGCTGACCGGCGAGAACTCACCGACGACAAGGTTTTCGGCGGTAGCGTCTTCACCGTTGCACTCTTCTCTCCCCCACGCATCAACTCGTAGGATTAGTTGGCTCAGTGGCTCGCTAGAGCAAGCTCGCCAGCGGCCATGGCAGACGACGAAGATCAACGGTGGTATACCAGCCATCTCTAGCAATGGCACACTTAGGAAAGGACGACTACTCCATCCTAGTGACCTAGCGAAGCTACACGGTGCAGGTTAGGGCTCGGGGTGGTGCCGGTGAGCTTGGCCATGAGCATGGCCGTGCGGCGGCGCACAGAGCACGGTGGTGCTCATGCTGTTCCAGCTAGACAGTGGCAAAAGGTGGGTCTCCATCATGCTACTAGCAAGGTCTAGGGTTACTCTCCCTAAGGGGTGAGAGAAAGGACGAAGACGGTGAACCAACTTGACAGCGGCGAGCTCGAGTGCCACGGCGGCCATGGTGGACTGCGGGCGGAGAAGTGACTCATTTCAGTGCCTTCAAGCGGTGGTGTCATTCATAGCTCTGGCCTAAGCTTCTAAGACTCTAGTGTGGTGCTGGACTAGAGAAAATGAAGGCATGTGATGCGGTGAGGAGGTCGGGCCACGGTGAGCCATGAGCGCGGCGACGCTCCAGTGATGGTGCTATGGTGGCGAGGCAAGATGCCACCCTACCTATGGTTGGTAGGTTATGCTAGTGGCTCAAGGATGTGGAGGTGATGGCGAAGCAGCTATGGCCGAGATGAATTGGCTGGTGGAGCTATGTTGGCCGCGAGCGGCTACGACGGAGGTGCGGTGGTGCTGCGGTGAGCGCGGCGCTGCGTTTAGAGAAGCATAGCGAGTGGATTGAGTGGCGGGTGCACAATGCTTAAGTGTGAGCTCGAGCCTAACTAGCTAGGCCAACACTGGCATGCGGCCACCACATGGTGGCCACGACCTTTGGCCGATCAGCCACGACGCCGCGCGTGGACGCGGGTTCAGACGCCGCCATCGTTGACTGATAGTGCAACTTAACGATGCTATAATTCCTAATCCATTCGTCCATTGCAAAAACTCCATTAATAAAAATTGTAGAGTTATATGAGATCTCCAACTTTGCTTTAAGAACCATCATCAAATTCTCACTGGTTAACAAACTACACTACTCTAAAGTGAAGTACTTTGAAACTGAAAATCATTTCCACACCTAGAAAATTTCCTAAGTCACAAAACTACATTTTGTTGATACTTGTGAGTTGTTTTTGAGCAAGCTATGCACTGAATTAGACCTTGACCCAAAAATGAAAGTTGTTACCCTAGTCAAGTACTACAACTTTCATTTAGGTCACACAGCCATGCAAACAATCTAAGCTACTTTTCAACTTTAGTCAAACTAGCATCATGAAAATGGCATTTCAAAAGAAACCAACACTTAGAAGCAAAATTGGCCTAGGTCATGAATACAAACATTGTTCCATTTACCATTCTAGACATGTCTAAGGTGTTTTCATGACCTCACAACCATCTCATACATTGGTCATACATAATTGCAAGCATAAACATATATATATAAATCAACATTTCATGTGATAATGCATAAGGAGATGAAATTTCATATGCTCTTGTTCATGAATGCTTGGATGATGCTTGTGGTCATGAAATGCAATTGCCAATTGCAGTGCTTAACATAGAGGTGTTACAGCCCCTCCCCCTTATAGAAATCTTGTCCTAAGATTTGCAAGACCTACCATTCTTTGTAAAAGGCGGGATAAACCTCACGTAAATAATCCTCCCATTCCCACGTGGCATCTTGTTCACTATGGCTTCCTCAGGTATGCGAAGACATCTTTTCAACTGAGAAACATGGAAGACGTTGAATATCGCACTCATTTCTAGAGGAAGTTGTAACTTGTAAGTGACATTTCCTTTCCATTCAATTATCTTGTATGGCCCTACATATCTAGGCGCAAGCTTTCTTTTTACTCCAAATCTCTACACTCCTCTCATAGGTGACACTTTTAAGTATACATAGTCTCCCACTTCAAAAGTTAGTGGTCTTCTTCTTTTATCAGTATAACTCTTTTGTCTTGACTGAGCTGCTTTCATATACTATTGGATAATGCATACCTGCTCTTCAGCTTTGGTGACAAAGTCAATGCCAAAGTATCTTCTTTTGCTGGGCTCAATCCAATTCAAAGGAGTTCTACATTAGGACTGTACAAGGCTTCAAAAGGAACCATCTTGATGCTTGCTTGATAACTATTGTTGTAGGAGAACTCGGCTAAAGGTAGCCATTTCTCCCATGAACCCTTGGAAGATATAACATAGGCTCTCAACATATTTTCTAGGATTTGATTCACTCACTTAGTCTATCCAGAAGTTTGTGGATGGTATGTTGAACTTCTGATTAGTTTAGTTCCCAAAGCTTAGTGCAAGTGTTCCTAGAAATGAGCTATAAACTATGGTCCCCAGTCTGAGATTATGGTCCTTGGTACTCCATGTAGTCTCACGATTTGAGACATATATAGCTCAGCGTACTTTCCTATGTGATATGCTATATTAACCGGTATAAAATGTGTTGACTTGGTGAGGCGATCTACAATGACCCATATGAAATCATGACCTTGTTGTGTCAGCAGAAGGCCTAAAATAAAGTCCATACTTATTTCCTCCCATTTCTAGCCTGGAATAGGCAATGGCTGAAGTAATCTAGCAGATTTCAAATGAATGACCTTTACTCTACTGCAATTATCACACCTAGCGACATAGGCGGCGATCTCTTTCTTCATCTTGGTCCACCAAAAATTAGTTTTAAAATCTTAATACATTTTGCTACTACTTGGGTGGATAGACAACTTGGATGAATGAGCTTCTTCTAAAATTTGGTTTCTAAGCTCATGATCTTTCGATACCATAAGTCGGTCCTCAAACCATAGCACACCTCTTTCATCCAATCTAAAATGCTTGGTGTCTTGTTCTTTCATCTTTCGCTTGATGTGAAATACACATACATCTATCTTCTACAGTTCTATGATTTTTCTCTCAAGTGAGCAACTAATAGTGATATTGTGCATCACAACTGGATGTAACAAATTAAATCCATCTTTTAACAAGGCTTCCAAAGTGTTATAATATGATTTCTGACTAAGTGCATCTGCTACAACATTAGCCTTCCCTGGATGGTAGTGCACTTCCAAATTATAGTCCTTCATTAGCTCTAACCATCATCGCTGCCTCATGTTCAGCTTAGGTTGAGTGAAGATATATTTAAGACTTTTGTGGTCAGTATATATGTGACATATGTTTTCCCAACAAGTAGTGTCTCCATATCTTTAATGCATGAACAACTGCTGCAAGATCTAAATCATGCATAGGATAATTGACTTCATGCTTCCTCAACTGCCGCGAAGCATAGGCAATAACTCTTCCTTCTTGCATGAGCACACACCCCAAACCTATACCTGATGCATCATAGAACACATCGAAAGGCTTTTCAACGTCTGGTTGTGCTAAAACAGGAGCTATAGTTAACAAGGTCCTTCGGATGTGAAAAGCAGTTTCACACTCTTGTGTCCAACTAAACTTTTCATCTTTCTGAAGTAGTCTGGTCATGGGCTTAGCTATCTTGGAGAAATCAGGAATGAAACGATGATAGTAACCTGCTAACCCTAGAAAACTCCGAACTTCATGAACCGAAGTTGGGGCCTTCCAATCATGACCTCTTGTACTTTGGATGGGTCTATAGAAATTCCATCTTTAGATAAGGTGTGACCCAAGAAAGGTACTTCGCTCAACCAGAATTCACACTTGCTAAATTTGGCATATAACTTATGTTCCCTCAATCTAGACAAAACAATTCTTAGATGCTCTGCATGGTCTGCTTCATTCTCCGAATAAATCAAGATATCATTGATAAACACAACCACAAACTTGTCGAGCTCGAGCATTAATACTGAATTCATCAAGTACATGAAGTAGGCAGAGCATTTGTCAGTCCAAAAGACATGACCAAATACTCGTACAAGCCATACCTAGTGGAAAAAGTTGCTTTAGGTATATTCTCTGGCCTGATCTTAATCTTGGAGAATACCTTTGCTTTTGCCAACTAATCGTACAAGATATCGATACGGGGCAAAGGATACTTGTTCTTAATGGTCACAGCATTAAGCGGCCTATCATCCACACACATTCTCAAGGACTTGTCCTTCTTCTTTACAAATAAAGCTAGACATCCCCATGGAGGCAAACTAGGTTGAATGAGACCTTTGTCCAATAGTTCTTGTAACTGAATTTTAAGTTTAGCTAACTCATTTGGTGGCATCCTATACGGTCTTCTTGAGATAGGTGCCGTACCTAGCACTAACTCAATCTTAAATTTTGCATCCCTATCAGGTGATAAACCTGGCAACTCTTCTAGAAATACATAAGGAAACTCACAAACCACTAGAATATCACAAAGGGTAGTGGCTTGGATAACACAACAGAAGTTTTGGAGATCAAAACTTCAGGGAAGTGGTACTAGAAATGCATTACCTCCATTTGGTTCTCTCAACACAATTGTTCGAGTGGATGTGTCAATGAGAACACCATGGTCACTCATCAACTCATGCCTAAGATCACATCTATGGCTAATCCATGTAATACTATCAGATCCATCATGTACTCCCTCTCTTGTATAGACATGAGCACATCTCTAACTATCTTATTTGTAGCGATAGTAGCCCTAGCTGAACTTATACTATAACCACCCTTATTTACCTCAATTATTTTCTGATCATACTTAGATGCAAATGCTTGGCTCAAAAATGATTGCGAACCTCCAGAATCAAATAAAACCATGGCAGGATGTTTGTTAACAAGAAACATATCGGTTGTGACAACCTCTCCTATAGGAACTTCTTCAACAGTGGTGTAATGCACGTATCTAGGACGTGCTTTAGGATTTGCTAGTCTTTGATTTCCCTAGCTTTGATTGCTGTTCTTCTTATGATGGGGGCACTCCTTGGCCCAATGACACAACTGATTATAGTTGAAGCATGGTTTATTGCTCCTAGTTCCTGTTGAGCTTCCTTGCCCTCTGTTCCCCTTAGGTAGGGCAATGGTGAATGCCTTACAAAACACCTTCTAAGGTTGGTTGACCTAGGCTTTTGGTAGAGGAGGCCTGAACTTGGGCACGGGTGGACAAAACTATGGCCTAGCCACCACTGGAGTTCTAGACTATGAAGATCCTAAGGCCCCTGCCTCAGCTGCTCTCTTGTGGCCCTTCACTATAGCGTGCGGATTATTCTAGTTATCCTAAGTCAAGGCATCACTGATGAGCTCATTGTATGTGGTGCACCTCGAGTTAGCCATAGTCTTAATTAGCTTAGTGCTAAGACCTCTCTTGAAGCTTTCAATCTTTTTTCCTCTGTATCAACGAACCCTGGTGCATAATGGGACAAATTGTTGAAAGCATGCATGTACTCCATAAGGGTCTTGGTCCCTTGTGTGAGTCACGTGAACTCAGCTGCCTTCATGCGCATTAGCCCTAGGGGAAAATGATGTCCCCGAAAGGCTAACTTAAATTGCACCCATGTGACCTAAGAATTAGCAGGTAGAGATGATAAGAAATGGGTCCACCATATTCCAACCAGTCCCTATAGCTGATGGGACACATATTCTGCCTTCTGATGTTTCATAACCCTCAATAGACAGAACTTTTGCTCGATTGTGTTTAGCCATTCATCCGCCTAAAGCAGTTCTTTGGCCACCTTGAAGATAGGAGGCTTGGTGTCCATGAAATCCTTGAAAGAGCTGTATTGATTCGACTTAGGCCCCTGTTGTTGCTGATAAGAGCGAGCAGTGTTCTACATGATGAGATGCAGTGTTTCCTCCATTGTTCTCTAACTACCCATGAACTATGTGAATAATTCATTCATAGACGGTGGTGGTGGTGGTGGTAAGTCACCATCGCTGCCACCTTGGACGCTGCCGGCTCCAACGCAAGTGCGAGTCATCTACAAAGTTATAACAATAAGTGATTATTGGATGAGGTCAGGAGATTGCAGATGAATTATATAATCATGCCATACTAAAATTATTGGAGAGAATCTTAAATTCATATAATAAAACAGAGGCATAATAATTCATTCTCGCAACATGATATCACCAATTTGATCACTTATCGTGCGCGCAGTGCATTAACATGCATGTCGTAATCCATCAATAAAACAAAACTAGAATTTCATTAAAGTCCAACCCATAATGAAACAACATGCAAAGTGCCAATATTACATGGACATCAAATCACGAATACTCAACTTCAACTACAAGTCCATTACATGAATAACAGGGATACATCTAGTGCTTTAACTAGTCACTAGGCAACTCTAATCTTCTGTGTGCTCACTATTGAGGTTGGAGATAGGATCATCCTCATCCTCTAGCTCCACTTCTTCTTCCGCCTAACCGTCATCTTCAACTAACATCTCTGGATCTTCTTCTTCTTCCTCATCAAGGATCAGGTGTAGTTGGTTGTTTAGAAAATGCACCTCATGCTGAAGATCAACTACTATGTTCTGGGTCTGTGCAAGCTACTAGCGCAAGTCCCTCTTGACATGGTCCTGCTATACGCTCATGGCATGGGTCCTGTCTTGTTCTACTTCTGCCATAGTTACATGGTTGTTTGCTAGGATTCGCTAGCGCGTAGTTGTGAATGCCTCGGCATGGGCAGCCTCTAGTTGCTCCCATAGTCCTGCTAACACGGCATGATCATTTGCTCTTGCCTCTTGGGTGGTAGCTCTCTGCTGATCAACTTGCTCCATTTGGGTGTGGAGATTTCCTAGCGCTATATAAGCTTGATCAGTTTCCCATCGAGCCTCACTTGCTGCCTTTTTGTGCTTGCGCACACGCTTCTTTAGCTTACGCTGTGCAGCTTCAACTCTCATGAGCTTATCCATGCAGTTAGTACAGGATTCCTGTCAGAAGTCCCTGGTGTCCTAACGAGTACAAAACATCTTCATCACTATAAACATTACACTCATAGCGAGACTAGAACTATTGGCCTACTTATCCAGTCTTGCATCAATGCATTTCTATTGCGTTGTGCCCATACTGTCGTGGATGGATCCACCCAAGGAAAAGTACTAGCAGCACTGCCGGTAAGCTCATCCCCATGCTGCTGACAAATCTGACTCAGCACCTCAAAAGCCACTACTTGGGTAGCTTCCCAAGGAGTTCTTCCTTCAGATTCCACCCTCCATTCCTACCAGAAGGGTGCTTGGTTATGAGCTTGTATGGTCAGCTACACTTCATACCATGGTTGTCCCTCTAGGTATACTTCATTCTAGTAATAGAGGGGTGGTTTGTAATACCCCACATAATGCAAGACTCTCTAAAGTAGGGCAAGAGTTCCAAACATCAATAGGAAATTATCACTTCTAGCTGGTGCTGCCATCTGTACCAACAACATGGTGCAACTCTCATGAGACAAAGTCATAGTGGATAAGAGTTACATAACCGAGTATGAGATTTATAAGGGGAGGAACAATGCAAGTATGAAATAATGATTTGTCATGATTGAAAGGTCCTTGTTTGGTTTTGGTAATTGAGTGACAACCTAGGTGAACTAATTGTGTTTATGTGAGATACACAAGTGATTAGTCCATAGGTACATGTGTGTGAGCAACATATACCATGAAAGTGGAAATGGCTCGGAGATGTTGCAAACCTCACACATGTGATGATGAAGGAGCTCATTGCACATGAGACATGACATTGAGTGATGTGATCAAGGTGAAGAAGATCATGACATGACTTGGCTTGATGGACCGGTTGCAAGCGTGAAGGGCAAGTTGGAGGCTTTGGAGCGATGGACCATGTGGTGGTGAAGCTTGAGCAAGACTTGGCGCCGATGGATGAAGGCAACTGTGAAAAGCAAGTGAAGTCAAGATTGATAAACCAATATGATCACGTGATGATATGAAGTGGATCATATCATTTGGTGATTGGTTGGTGCATGTGTTGCATCAACAATGGAGGAGATGAAATGGAATGTGCAAGGCAAAGGTGTAACCTAGGGCATTTCATTTCACCAGTCATAGGTGTATAGAGAAGTTTATGACCGAGTTTAGGATAGATGGTCGCACTATCAAGAGGAGCAAACTTGTTTGCATATCGGTCATCTAGTGCCACTCGAGTGATCTAACTTTGCATCATCACTAGGATCGAGTGGCGTGGCAAGTTGAGTGGCTAATCCTTTAGAAAATGCTTGTGAAAAGATAACACACATACACATGGTGGTGTACACTTGGTGGTGTTGGCACATTTACAAAGAAGAAGAAGTTGGAGTTGATGAGGATCAACTCGGTGAAGAAAAGGAGGCGAAAGGAGGTCACTGTGAGTGACTGGACGCTGGCCTTGGTAGGACCGGCGTGTCCGGTCAGTGGCAGCTGAGAGCGCATGTTCTCGATCTTGTGATCGGACGCTGGCTCAAAGAATGACCTAACATGTAGGAGCCGTGTCCAGGAACAATGGTGATGTGTGGTAGTCGGAGAATGACCTAACTCAAGTTCTACATCCGATCGTGACTGACCTAACGCATCCGGTTGCAAAACTGAGGCTCGGGGAGCTCTCTAGAAATGACCAGACTCTAGCTGGTCTATGTCCAGTCGTGCAGGAGCAGACGAGTCATGTTGCATGTGACATATGGTGACATAGGCGATGCTGGAGTTGGTGTGCGGGCGTAGAGCTAATCGGATGCTGGTCTGTGTCCAGTCGTACAGCACCAGATGTGTCCAGTCATAAAACAGAGGCTCAAGGAGCTCTCTAGAAATGACCGGACTCAGGCATAGAAGCGTCCAGTCATCCTCGCTGTGCATCAGGTCGCAACTTAACCGTTGAGATTGGGCGCTCAGCATTTGAAGCCAGGGATGATGTGGTAGCCATCTATTGACCAGACACTAGTAGGGTGTGTCTGGTCAATCTGACCGGCGTGTCCGATCACCCCGAGCAGTGCCCAGTGAAGAGGTACAACGGCTCTATTTTCCTAGGGGCTATAAATAGAACTGTTGATCAGCCTTTGGCCATGAGCTTTGTAGAGCTAAGCACCCTTGAGCCTTGGTGGCTTGTGTAGGTGTGCTTGGAGCCCTCCAACTCACTTGAGCTTGATAGTGTTGATCCGATCGAGTGAGTGAGCGATTCTAGTGCGATTGGATCATGAGGTTGCATCGAGTGGCACTAGGTGATTGAGTTGTAAGCCAGTGGTGCTTGTTACTATTGGAGGTTGCCAGCTCCTAGATGGCTTGGTGATGGTCTCCATCAAAGCCAGCAAGAAGCTCGTGCGGTGCTCTAGAGAAGAGCTTTGTGAGGGGCATTGTGCTCGCCCTGGGGGAGCCGCGAAGAGCAACTCTGGTAGAGCAGGACATGAAGGGTGACAAGTGGTCTGACCAGGTCAAGTGCTAGAGCTTGTGGTAAGCACTCCACTAGGGAGAGTGTGACTTGTGGGTCACCACTAGCAAGAGGACTGGTGGCAACCTTGGAGCTTGTCTCAATGGGGACGTAGCATGTTGGCAAGCACGTGAACCTCTAGAGAAAAATCATAGTGTCAACATTGTTCTTCCTGTTGGTTTGGAATCCTCTTACACAAGCTTGTAATTACTTTCATATACATTGTGCTTGTGTAGTTGCTCTTGTAATTAGTTAGCTTGTGTAGCTCACTAGTTACCTTCTTGCTTGTGTAGCATAGAAGTAGCTCCCTTGCGTGCTAATTTGGTTTGTGTAACCTTGTTAGTCACATTGCTTAGTTTGTATAGCTAAGTATTTATGCTCTCTAATCGGCATTGGTTGCCTTGTTATTGAGTATTGCTAGTGAGCTTAGGAGCTTTGTGCTTTTGCTTACTAGAACTGTGTAGGAGCTCCCTGGTGTGCAAAATACTAGTGGCATAGGTTTGTGTGACCTTGCTCCTAGAATTGGATAGGTGAGCACTAGCTAGCCTAGCACTTTATTGCCTATTTAGGATCTTTATAAGGTGCTTTTGAACTTTGATAGAGGGGTGTAGTCTTGGCTAGACCGATTGTTTTAATTCTGCACTTGTTTTGGTTAGCCGGCGTGATTAAAATTAGAAAGGACTATTCACCCCCCCTCTAGTCCACCATCTCATCCTTACAAGTGGTATCAGAGCGAGGTCCATCATTTGTGGTCTTCACCGACCCAGGAGGATGGCGGCTTATGGGCTAGATGTGGAATGTCCATACACTTTTGATGGCACACACTTTGCACGGTGGAAAAACTGGATGATATGGAATTTTAAGTTTATTTTCCCTCAAATGTGGTGGATGGTAGATGTAGGCTTTTCTCATGTGTTGGATGAAAATAATCTAACTCAAGCACAAGAGAAATGCCTAGATCTCGACACCCAAGCTATTAACATCATGTATAGATCTTTGGATGATAGCATATTTGGAGAGATCATTGACATAAAGACCACCCATGAGATTTGGAGTTATCTCAATGAGAAGTATGAGATGGTCTTCGATAATGATGATGAGCCCAAGAAGGAGGCACGTGAGGATGTTAAGCATAGCCACAAATCGATAATTGTGGAAGATTGCTCCACCTCATGGTCAAGTGATGATGATGATGATCATACCACAAGATAACTTGACAAGATTGATGATGATGCCACAAGTGATGCCAACGATGATGCTACTCCATGCACACTTGATGGTGATAATGATGGATCATGCTCGGGCTATGAGAGTGTTGTTTCTTAAAGCTCTACAACTACATCACATTGCTTCATGTCACAAGGTGACACTAAGGTATCTAATGCAAATGTGATTGATCTTGATTCATATCAGGAGCTTCTAGATGGATATGGTTGCATGATCAAAGCTTTAGAAAAAGAGATGGCTAAAACCGAGAAATTGGAAAATGAAAACTCTTTTCTAAAGAACACATGTGAACAACAAAAGCATCTACTTTATGTTACTACTTGTTCACATGAGGAGCTAAAATTAGCTCATGAGGAACTTAGTGTTGCTCATGATAAATTGGTACAAGACCATGCTTTTATCACTAAGGAGCTTTCCAATGGAAAAATTAAAACTAGTAAGAGCTCATCACATGAGTCAATTGATCAATCACATATTGTTGCTAACCCTTGTGATGTAGGAAAGAAGCATGTGTCCACCTCTTGTGATGATTTATTAGATATGCCATGCTCTTCACATATAGATGCTTGTTCTACTTCCTTGTCTTGTGAGACTAACCTTTTGAAGGAGAATAATTGTTGGGTAGAAAGTGACCAACATATAAATATTTGTAGTTTTGCCATACGTTGTGATCAAAGATGGCCTAGCACTCAATGACATAGGGTTTATATTGTTTCAAGCAACGTGACCTACGTCCAATTTGAGTCAGTCGGTGACTTTATTCCTGAGCCTAGGTGCTCGAAGTTTGTAGTGGGGTTACAAACAAGAAGGAGAAAGATGGGGGGTACAAGAGGTCTAGTCGGAGGCAGAGGGGCTAAGATCAATGGGAGCTCTGCTATGTGCTATGTGTTTGAGCATGTGCTCAAGGTTTGAACATGGTGGTTTTGTTGTTGTGTACTAGTGAACTTGATCGATCTAAATCAACTTATCTGTTGGAAGAGAGCGCATCCCCTTTTATAGATGAAGGGGATGACCTTACAAGTGAGAGGGAGAGAGTATGTTCGCTGCTAAGTCTTGCTGCCCATGCCAATAGGTACAAGATGATGGTAGGCGCCCACAATACTGTTGAATGTCAAATGCACGTGGAAGGTTGCATCATCTTCTTCAGGTATGGCAGATGTCGGTACCTGCTATAATGTTGATGCTGAGAGGCATGCATGGGGTTTTACCATGCTCGCCTAGCATAGTAAATGCCGGCGCCCACAACAGTATTGATGCCTCAGAGGCACCATACTTATCTAGTATGGGAGTTGATGGTGCCGACAACACTATAGGGGAAAATGTCAGCACCTATAACATTGCTTGAGTTCTGTCATGCTAGGGAGGCTGCAAGGTACTGTCCTATAGGTGTATAGGGTATGATCCTTGGTATTGCGGTTGACTTGAGTGTGCTGCCTTACTTTCCCCATCCATTTCCTGGTCCTTACCGAGCGATCGTCCCTGGTCAGTTGGTCCTAGTCGGCTCTGATTGCGCTAGTTGGAGAGGAGTTGTAAGCAGGGGTTCAGCGCATCACCAGTCGGAGAAGCGGGTTGGAGTCAGAAGTGGTGTTTGGCCAGGCCTTCTAGTCAAAGAGGCCATCCAGAGGTGGGCTGGAGACTAAAGCGAGCCCTTCGATCGGAGAGGTGGGCTAGAGTCAGAAGCGGGCATTATTCCTCCTCGGCTAGGTCTTCCAATCGGAGATTGGATCATCCTTCTGGCCTATCATCTAGGTATTTGGGTCGGCCCATGAGTTGTATGTTGCTCGCAACATTGTCTATTAGGCTGAGCCTTTGTTGGGAAGCTGGTCCATGAGGGACCTTGGGTTTATGAACCCAACAATAATGAACTCAAAAATGAAGTGAAGAAATTGAGCAACAAGTTAGAGAGGTGCTATAACTCAAAAGTCACCTTTGAGCATATGTTGAAGACTCAAAGAAACTATGGTGACAAGTGTGGCCTTGGCTTCAAGAAGAAGATGACAAAGGACAAAAGAAAGAGAGAGAGAAAGATGAAGAAGCTACAACAAAGAAAGCTCTCTCACTCCATGTGCTACCGATGTCATGAAGCAGGACATCTTGCAAATGGTTGCCCTAACATTGAGAAGCTCAAGAAGATAAACGAAGAAGACAGGCTCAAGCATGTGAAGTGCTTCAAGTGCTGCACATGGGTCATCTTACCTTAATGTGCTCAACCAAGCAATTGGTGAAGCAACAAAAGGAGCCTCAACCAAAGCCACAAGTTGAGCAAGAGAAGACCCCCGAAGAACAAATCAAGATCAACCATGAAGATGGTGGTGACTTGCTGAAGAAGAAGAAAACAAGAAGGGGTGGAAAGGCAAGGCATCCAATGCATACTCATGATGCCAAGATGATGAGCAAAACACAAGATGAGAAGAAAGTCTATGCTCACATCAAGTGCTTCAAGTGTGGAAATATGGGACACTTTGCCTCTAAGTGTCCTACCAAGCTTGAGAAGAAGGCTCAAGCAATCCATGAGAGGCAAGGCAATGGGAAGCACCACATGAGTAAGGAAGAGAAGACTCAATCAAAGAGAAAGTGCTACTCATGTCGGAAAAGGGGACACATGGCACATTCATGTCCCCTAGGTAATAATTCTAAGCCTATTTCAATTGTTGATAATAGAGTGCTTGGAAAGGATGATAATGGTACCTCTATGGTTGCTATTGCAAAATATCCCGCTACTCATACTAAGGCTTCGCCTAAGTATGTTGCTCCTAACTTGAGAGGACCCAAACTTGGTTGGGTACCATCAAAAAGTGGATGATTATTTGTAGGTACCATTGGTATTGGAAGCTTGATTCAATTGATCTCACATTGTTCATCACATATTGAGTCAAGTTATGAAGCTTAGTGCACATCCTATTCCAATGCCAAGCCAAGAATTAGTGAAGTTCAAAAGTGCTACAACATACAAGTGTTATATTCAAGTTGTGGATGATTTATTGGATATATATATTTGATGGCTTGCAAGAATTTGAGTTGAAGCTTGCTAGTTGGATGATCATGATCTAACCAAGGTATATCTCTTATTGATCATTTCATTTTGGTGCATATGAGTTGATTGAATTGGATAAATATGCAATGTTGCTTGCTATGAGAAGTTTGAATGGATAAATAGCTTAATAATCAAGTTTTGATTGATTTGTGTTGGATAAGTTCATAAGATGACATTTAGTAAGTGGATTGAATGGATTTATATCTTGTGAAAGTATTCAAACAAGTTGATTTCAAGTTTGATTCACATTTGATGAAGTATAGCTCAAGTGATTGAAATCTGTCCTATAATGAGAATCTAAGCTAGCTGTGATCTTAGCCATGTTTGAGTGACCAAACTTATTATATTGGCATAAAAATTGGTGTACATGCTCTAGACTTATGATATAATATTCTGTAAAAATTTGATGAGAATTGGATAAGAGATGCTTCAGTTTTGGAGTAGATCTTGTTAGCTATAGTGCAGCAGTTTTCAGCATGTAACAGTTGTGAAAAATTGAAATCTGGTAGCAATCTAGAAGTCAAATAAAGCTCAAATTTTTACAGCTGCTAGATAACTTAGTGAAGCACATCTCCACCAAATCTCGTGGTATTAGGATTTGTTCTTTGGGAGATATGCCTTTTTTATTAAATTGTACAAAATCTGCAAGAAAAGTGACAAATATTGAATTGATCTAGAGTCACTTTGATTGAAAGGTCCACAAGTTGAAAACATGTCTATAAGTGATTGAGGCACCAAAGTTTGGTTTTGAGATGATCTAGAAGCATAACAAGCAAAGAGTACAAGGCCATTTGATTGTGGAATGTACTTTACACACATTTGGTATTCAATTAGAAGATCAAGATCAAACTCAAGATGAAGATGAAGTTTAAGTTCTAGTGACTATTTAAAATCATTTGGTAGAAAGAAAAGGACTTAAACAAGTAAAAATAAAAGAACTTAAGGAAGGAATCAAGGTTACTCATCAAGTTAAGTCCATCACTTGGATCAATCAATCAAGTTATTTCAAGTAAGTGTCAAGAATGGTTCTTTGGAGAGAGATCACTTCTCCCTAGTGTAGGGGCTTGCTGCCTATGTGTAGATAAACCAAGTGTGGTACTTGAAAGGCTAACATGGAAGTGGTGATCCGAGAGACTTCGGAGATGCTTAGTTGAAGCAATCAAAAGAGTTGATCAAGAAAAGCAAGCAACACCCAAAAAGAGAGCTAGCCATGATATTTCAAGTGGTATTTCAAATAGTTCTCTCATGCAAGCATTGATCAAATGATGAAGCAAGCTAACCACAACAAGATAGTGCACTTGATCTTTAGTGGTTCTCATTTCATATGGGTGAAGAATGGACTCTATCTATGATGATTGGTCTTCATTAAGCTATAAATTGGACTTCACATTGCTATTAAAGTAATAAATTGGAATCTATGTGACTATCCTCTACTCCAACATAGCAAAGGTATCATTGTAATGTGCATGATCATTTCATCCCTTACTAGTATGTGATTAGTGCATATAGTACATGCTTCATAGGATCATGCATAACAAATGAAATGTTTAAATTCATAGCCTACCACTATTGCTTGAAATGATTAGTTGATCTAGTGGTTAGAATATGAATTTGTTCATGAACTAGTAAACCCAAGTACTTGATTTAATTTGGATTGCCAACAAGTAACAAGTACAACCTCGATAAGATAACCTCCAAATGAGTGTGAAGAAGCTTAGAGAGGATTCAAACTAGACTTATGAGCTTAGGCAAATCAATTTAGTTCAAGTCAACCATAGAAGCTCATGATAGTGATAAGAGTACAAGCACAAGACAACAATACAAATGGATATCTAGTTTGTATGTTTCAAATGGTATCTAGACTCAAGTATTTTATCAAGAATTCACAAGTAACGTCTAGATCAACTCACAAGTGATATCCTATAAGTTGTACTCATGAAGATAGCAAAGGTTCAAGAAATGATTGTTATTGATAAATCCAACAAGTGGTTCCATACTAGAAAATTCTTTCAAGTGGTATCACATCTACACATGGTATAAATCATGCAAGATGATGGTTCCACAAGTGATCATCAAATGAAGAATGCATCCCTCACCTACAAGAGCTCAAGTATATCAAATGGATAACACATGCTATCACATAGGGGGAGGTGTCCCACAAATTGGTATCAAGGTCAAAGATCCTATGTGTGGTATCTCAAGAAGCTATACAAGTGGTGTCATTCCAACAATCAAGAGATGTCCATCAAAATGCAAGATTCAAGCTTCAATCATCTACCCCAAATGCAAACCTTTTGCATCAATGAGAACCACACCTTTTATGGAAATTGATGACAAAGGGGGAGAGATTGTACAAAGATATGAAAGCTTTGGGAGACATTGAAGAAAAGAAGTAGAGGTTGGACATGGATATGGACAAAGAGGGAGCAACATTGAAGAAAAGAGATGGACAAGAGAAGCACATAAGTAGGGGGAGCAAGCTCATGAACTTTGATTAATTGCATTTCAAATGCGCATAGTCATGTGCTTGCTTGCATGGCATAAGCTTTTAAATTCAATATGCATGTTTGTGTTGTGTATGCTAGTTCTAGAATTTGAATGATGATTTGATAACTAGCATACATAGGATGGTAGCTAGACTCATATTTTTACACATGGGACTAGAACCTTGCTTATAATGTTGATCTCACGGGGTTTCTAGTGTTTTTGTTGTCTAGCTACTCATTATGCTAAGGATGGTGTGAAAAGTGCAACTCTGATTGGTATCATGCTTCAAAAGTTATTCTATACACCTTAGCATCACTTAGTAGTGATAACACTCCCACAAATTTCATATTTATGCATGTGTGCAAACTTGAAACCAAATCATTTGAGCACACATGTAGGGGGAGCTATCACAACCAAGATAGGTTTTATGATGTTTATCTAGATCTTAACATAGAGCTTAAATGTCAGATAAGAGGCGTAAAATCCAAATCAAGTTGGCAATTTACACTTGTGTGCAGAGCTAGCTTGAAATGAGCTTAATTTCCATATCTTTGTAGAGTTGTCATCAATTACCAAAAAGGGGTAGATTGAAAGGTCCTTGTTTGGTTTTGGTAATTGAGTGATAACCTAGGTGGACTAATTATGTTTATGTGAAATACATAGGTGATTAGTCCACATGTACATGTGTGTGAGCAACATATGCCATGAAGGTGGAAATGGCTCGGAGATTTTGCAAAGCTCACACATGTGATGATCAAGGAGCTCATTGCATAGGAGACATGACATTGAGTCATGTGATCAAGGTGGAGAAGATCAAGACATGACTTGGCTTGATGGACCGGTTGCAAGCGTTAAGGGCAAGTTGGAGGCTTTAGAGCGATGGACCATGGGGCGGTGAAGCTTGAGCAAGACTTGGCGTCGATGGAGAAAGCTAACTATGAAAAGCAAGTGAAGTCAAAATCGATGAACCAATATGATCACATGATGATATGAAGTGGATCATATCATTTGGTGATTGGTTGGTGCATGTGTTGCATCAATAATGGAGGAGATGAAATGGAATGCGCAAGGCAAAGGTATAACCTAGGGCATTTCATTTCACCATTCATAGGTGTGTAGAAAAGTTTATGACCAGGGTTAGGATAGGTGGTCATACTATCAAGAGGAGCAAACTTGTTTACATATAGGTAATCTAGTGCCACTTGAGTGATCTAACTTTACATCGTCGCTAGGATCAAGTGGCATGGCAAGTTGAGTGGCTAATCCTTTGGAAAATGTTTGTGAAAAGCTAACACACATACACATGGTGGTGTACACTTGTTGGTGTTGGCACATTTGCAAAGGAGAAGAAGTTAGAGTTGATGAGGATCAACTCGGTGAACAAAAGGAGGCAAAAGGAGGTCACTGTGAGTGACCGAACGCTGGCCTCGGTAGGACCAGCACGTCCAGTCAATGGCAGCTGAGAGCATGCAGTCTCGATCTAGGGACCGGACGCTGACGTACGCTGATGTGGTGGCATGAGGAACAGTAGTGACATGTGGTAGTCAGAGAACAACCTGACTCGGGTTCTGTGTTCGATCGTGACTAACCTAACATGTTCAGTCACAAAACTGAGGCTCAGGGAGCTCTCTAGAAATGACCGGACTCTAGCTGGTCTGCGTCGGGTCGTGCAGGAGCAAATGAGTCCAGTCACGTGTGACATGCGGTGACATAGGTGATGCTGGAGTTGGTGCATGAGTGCAGAGCTGATCGGACACTGGTCTATATCCAATCGTACAGCACTGAACACGTCCGGACGCAAAAATAGAGGCTCGAGGAGCTCTTTGGAAATGATCGGACTGAGGCGTAGTAGCGTTCGATCATCCTCGTGGTGTGTCCGGTCACAACTTAACCATTGAGATTGGGCGCTCAGCATTTGAAGCCAGGGATGATGTGGCAGCCATCTGTTGACCGAACGCTAGCAGGGTGTGTCCGGTCAATCTGACCGGCACATCCGGTCACCCCGAGCAGTGCCTAGTGAAGGGGTACAACAGCTCTATTTCATGGGGGCTATAAATAGAAGTGCTAGTTAGCCTTTAGCCATGAGCTTTGTAGAGCTGAGCACCCTTGAGCCTTGGTGGCTTGTGTAGGTGTGCTTGGAGCCCTCCAACTCACTTGAGCTTGATAGTGTTCATCCGATTGAGTGAGTGAGCGATTCTAATGCGATTGCATTATGAGGTTGCATCAAGTGGCACTAGGTGATTGAGTTGTAAGCTGGTGGTGCTTGTTACTCTTAGAGGTTGCCTCCTCCTAGATGGTTTTGTGGTGATCTCCATCGAAGCCCGCAAGAAGCTTGTGTGGTGCTCCGGAGAAGAGCTTTGTGAGGGGCATTGTGCTCGCCCCATGGGAGCCATGAAGAGCAACTCTAGTAGAGCGAGACACAAAGGGTGGCAAGTGGTCTGATCGGGTCAAATGCTAGAGCTTGTGGTAAGCACTCCACATGGGAGAGTGTGACTTGCGGGTCACCACTAGCAAGAGGACCCACGGCAACCTTGGAGCTTGTCTCAATAGGGACGTAGCGTGTTGGCAAGCACGTGAACCTCAAGAGAAAAATCACCATGTCAACATTGTTCTTCCCATTGGTTTGCAATCACCTTACACAAGCTTGTAATTTCTTTCATATACATTGTGCGTGTGTAGTTGCTCTTGTAATTAGTTAGCTTGTATAGCTCACTAGTTACCTTCTTTCTTGTGTAGCATAGAAGTAGCTCCCTTGCGTGCTAATTTGGTTTGTGTAACCTTGTTAGTCACATTGCTTAGTTTGTGTAGCTAAGTATTTGCACTCTCTAATTTGGCATTGGTTGCCTTATTATTGAGCATTGCTAATGAGCTTAGGAGCTTTGTGCTTTTGCTTACTAGAATTGTGTAGGAGCTCCCCGATGTGCAAAATACTAGTGGCATAGGTTTGTGTGACCTTGCTCCTAGAATTGGATAGGTGAGCACTAGCTAGCCTGGCACCTTTGTTCCCTATTTAGGATCTTTATAAGGTTCTTGTGAACTTTGATAGAGGGGTGTAGTCTTGGCTAGACCGATTGTTTTAATTCCACACTTATTTCGGTTAGCCGGCGCGATTAAAAATAGATAGGACTATTCACCCCATCTAGTCCGCCATCTCGACCTTGCAATGATGCATGCACATTCCGTACATACTTACAAACTTAGGAAAATTACTTCTAACGGCATACACGGTGGCATACATATATTCTCTCATATATAATGTAACTAGTTAGGCTACACGTTTCGCTGTTAGTGTACCTGCACTAGAATTTCATTTCAGCCCAACCCCACAATTATATATGCAGAATATAAATCTAGGCTCTAGGTTGCAATCTAAATACTTTCATATATATATACCCATATATATATACTTCTGTATCAAGGCTACCCGAAAGTAAATATGTCCTAAATATACATATAAATATGCATCTACAGTCGTATCAAAGCTAACCCACAATTAAATACTTCTGTATATATATGAGGCATATATACACTTTAGTAACAAAGCTAACTCTCTCCATTAGAATGCACACTCACAACTTGCGGTCATGCCACTGTGATGATGATTGGCATCTTACCTTGGGCGTAGAGGCATTTGATCCATACATTACCACTCAAGTGAATGGCATCCATACAATAGCACGCCATATGGACGATGAAATTGAAAACCCCTAAGTTAGTACTTAATTAGCCACTTGAAGTCCTTAACTGGGCATAAAGGAAGTGATTACCGGCACACTTTAGATTCAAAATCTAGGTTTTAAAACATCTATATATAGCTATACGTTCCTAAAAACTAGTTTTGGAAGACAAAACATTTGTTTTAAACACACATGTGGCAATTAATGTTGAATCTTGCTCTAATGACAGCTATAGCAGAACCGATGAATTTATAAGAGCACAAGTACCACGATGGGTCTCGATTAGCCATCAATATACAACTAAGATCATACATGATTCAATATACATGTCACATATTACATAAAGTTTACCAATATAGTTCATTCATCAGAGTACGAATTAAGGTTATTACAAACCAAGTTCAGTAAATAGTAGCGAAAATAAATTAAAGTTTGAAGCTAACTTTTGACATCATAGTTCAAATACAATGCCAACTTATGATCACACTCCCACAAAAGCATGTAAGAAGGATTAATAAGAGATGCCTACCCAGGGCTCACTGCTCATCCACGGCAGGACAGAAGCAATTCTTGCAATAGCCATGATAAACTGTACCATCTGCAACATTGGGAATAAAAACCCTAAGTACGAGAAGGTACTCAGCTAGACTTACCCATCATAAACTAAAAATAAAGTGACTCCAAGGATTATGCAAGGCTTTATAAGTGGAGGTAGCTAGACACATTTTGCATAAAAAGCGACTAGCTCAGTTGTACAATTATAATTTAGTCATCAATTTAATTATAGCTATTCATCTCTAGATTAGCAACTAACCTATGCCAAACATGTGGTATGTCATTTGGTAGAATACAATAGTAACCATTGCGGGTGTAGTAATTCTATGTTCATCCGAACCATCATATTCCATAACATAGTTACTACGATGTTGGAGCTAGCCAAGTTTCACACTGTCCAGGAGAGATGGCGATTCGAATCAATTTCAACCAGCTAGGAATTTATTCCTAACACAAACCCCGGTAGACGAGATCAATGGTCACCTTTGGTACAACTCAGGTACACATTTCACAGGTTCGCCCAGTGTCGCACAATCAGGGACAACCAGCTGCTAGGAGGATCAAGACTACCTTGCCCTTGGGCTCATGCCTGGCTCCCCGCACATCCTTACTACCATCTAGAGTGCGCACTCTAACAGAACAAGGCCCGACTTGAGTTGAGCTACTCGGCTTCGCGATCGGAATGAGTTATCTAGCCAGCTAAGTGAGAGGCATACGTTTAATCATGTCAGAAGTGCCAACAATTGTATGGTCCTTAATTGGCATAGACGGAATCACATGAATCAACCTACACATTGACTCCGCCCAGCCTCCATTTACATTACGCCATGGCTCTTTTTCACGATAGCAAATATAGTCAATCGTGCTTCGGTATCCATTTACATTACGCCATGGTCTAAGCATGGCTAAGCATATGCTCGATCCTGGACCTACATAGGGTTAAAGGTATATGTATCTAGATAAGGTAGTTCTATGCATCAAGTGTTTCCAATCAACTCTTATAACCAAATGCATCAAACATAAAGGACTCAAGTAATATTTTGTAAAACATAGGAGACTTAGAATGCTCCGGGGCTTGCCTTTAAGGAAATAGGTTGGCCGGTGATCCAGGCACTTAAGGAGATCTTTAAGAGTTTGGTCCTCTTCTCCTAGAGCTGTGGCCTGAGGTGTCTCCTGCTGATCCTCCTCTGCTTCCTCGTTGAACTCTAGGAGAGTTATCTCTTCGGACGATCCTATATGCATGAGCATGAAATAAGATATCACGAATGCATATATGATGACATGTATAATATGATATGATATGATGAATGCATCCTCCTAAGTGTTTTCAATAGCTTTGCATTAAAGTAATAACAAGTTTCATCGTATTTTACTGAGTAGGTGCATATCTCTTTTCAAATAACTAAACAAACACTTATGTAAATCATTTTCTGGACTACAAGATAGCAGCCACTTCTTTTGACTATAACTAGAGTTATACACATCAAAATAATATGGTTGTGGACATTCTTGAAAGTTTAAGAAATTGCCTACAACTTTCTTTTAATCATCTTAATGTGATTCCACAGTTATCTAAGTCAAACAATTCAATTATTCAAATCTATCCAGAGAGCAAGCATTTCATATAGTAGAATTCTAATAGCCATAATTGTTAAGCCATAATGCCTATGACAATGAATTGTTAACACAAGGTAGATAAGTAAGTGATCTATAACTTTGTTATTAACAAGTTTTACAGCGAAGGCTATTATCATCATGAAATCATCACTACAATAGAAACTATATACGCAGCCATCTAGTTGGATTATAAAGCAATAATTAACTAGTTGCATACAACCAACTACTTTTAAGCCTAATTAATAACATCAATAGATCATATGCATCACAAGCACCATAGCAAACATCATGGTTAAACATAACTAATTTATTTATATCCATTTATTAATTTCCTTAAATAATAGGGTGATTTAAAGGATAAATATTTCCTTTGCTTAATAAATTCTAAGAAAATTACAGTCACTCACATATGACCTTAATAGTCTATTGTACAAAATTCATGCCATTTGGATAAGTAGAACTACCTCTAAAAATGACAAGTTATATAGGCTTATTTTAGCAAAAATAGTTTAGCATATTGAAATATGTCAAGCAACAGATTTAACATTTTTCTTACATTCCTCCAAGCATAATAATATTGTGTAAAAATTTGAATGATCATATGTTATGTATTTTTACCCTAATTAATTTTACCAGAAACTAGCAATTAATTAGAATTAAATATGAAGACCATATTTTAAGTATGCTTACTATAGGTTTAGTATTTTTCCTAGCTAGAGCATGTCAATACAAGACCAGCAAAATTGAAATCACAATTTTATCACCTTTCTAGCTCAAGTTATGCATTTTACAAGATATACACTACTTTAAAAGCACTTATCTTGCTCAATTTAATTCTCCCTGAAAATACCATAAACAGTAGATTTCATATTTCTATCAAATACTACACTTCATGAGGAATCAAAACAAAATTATTTCACCAAAATTGGACACTCCTAGCTTGAGATATGAATTTTTGAAACATGCATTCAAATTTGTGAAATAAATCAGAAAATCAAAATCATACCGACTAGCAGCCTGGGCCACGGTGAATGGGGACCCACCCATCAACAATACAGGGATAGGGGATGGTGCTGACCGGCGAGAACTCATCGACGGTGAGGTCCACGGTGGTAGCGTCTTCACCGTTGCACTCTTCTCACCCCCACGCATCGATTCATAGGCTTAGTTGGCTCGATGGCTCGTTGGAGTAAGCTCGACGGCGGCCATGATGGACGGTGGAGGTCGGCAATACGCTAGCCATCTCCAGCTATGGCACACTCAGGCAAGGATGGCTACTCCATCCTAGTTTCCTAGCGAAGCTACATGGTGCAAGTGAGGGCTCGGGGTGGCGCTGGTGAGCTTGGCCATGCGCATGGCCGTGCGGCGGCATACGGTGCATGCCGATGCTCACGTTGTTCTGGCTAGACGGCAGCAAAAGGCGGGTCTCCATCATGCCACTAACGAGGTCTAGGGTTACTCAATCTAAGGCATGAGAGAAAGGAGGAAGACGGTGAACCAACTCGACGATGGCGAGCTCGAGTGCCACGGCGGCCATGGCAGACGCGGGCGGAGCGGTGACTCATTCCAGCATCGTCAAGAAGCAGCGTCATTCCTTGCTTTGGCCTAAGCTTCTAGACTCTAGCGTAGTGCTAGACTAGAGAAAATGAAGGCATGTGGTGTGGTGAGGTAGTCGGGCCACGGTGAGCTACGAGTAGGGTGATGCTCCAGTGATGGTGCTATGGTGGCGAGGCAAAATGCCGCCCTACCTGTGGTTAGTAGGTGGTGTTGGTGGCTCGAGGTGGTGGAGGTGATAGCGTAGCAGCTATGATCAAGATGAATTGGTTGGTGGAGCTACATCGGAGGTGAGCAGCTATGGGGGAGCTATGGTGGTGCTGCGGTGAGCATGGCGCTACGCTCGGAGAGGCAGAGCGAGTAGGAGGGATTAAGAGCGGCCGAGTGGATGAAGTGGGCGGTGCGCGGTGCTTAAGTGCGTGCTTGGGCCTGACCGGCTGGGCCAACGCCAACATGCTACCACCATGTAGCAGCCATGGCCTGTGGCCAGTCAGCCACGACACCATGCATGGTTGCGGATTAAGACACCACCATCGTCGACTGACAATGCAACTTAATGATGCTATAATTCCTAATCTGTTCATCCACTGGAAAAACTCCATTGAGGAAAATTGTAGAGCTACATGACATCTCCAACTTTTCTTTAAGAACCATCATCAAATTCTCACTAGTTAACAAACTACACTGCTCCAAAGTGAGGTACTTTGAAATTAAAAATCATTTCCACACTTAGAAAATTTCCTAAGTCACAAAACAACATTTTGTTGATACTTGTGAGTTGTTTTTGAGCATTCTATGCACTGAATTAGACCTTGACCCAAAAATAAAAGTTGTTACCCTAGTCAAGTACTACAACTTTCATTTAGGTCACACAACCATGCAAATAATCGAAGCTACTGTTCAACTTTAGTCAAACTAGCATCATGAAAATAACATTTCAAAAGAAACCAACACTTAGAAGCAAAATTGGCCTAGGTCATGAATACAAACACTATTCCATTTACCATCTTAGACATGTCTAAGGTGTTTTCATGACCTCACAACCATCTCATACATTGGTCATACATAATTGCAAGCATAAACATATATATAAATCAACATTTCATGTGATAATGCATAAGAAGGAGATGAAATTTCCTATGCTATTGTTCATAAATGCTTGGATGAAATTTCCTATGCTATTGTTCATGAATGCTTGGATGAAATTTCCTATGCAAGTGCCAATTACAATGCTTAACACAGATGTGTTATAGGAATGGAGAAGAGGAGCAGTGGTAGCTCGGCATTTATAGGCTCCACGGGCTAGGGTTCCCATGGCTCTAATGATCTTCGGCGTCCGTACCATGGATGGGACACACAACGATAGATGCGCGGTGCTGGCATACAGATGCCAAGGCATGGTGCAGCATGGATGCATGTGTAGTGGCGATGGTGGTGTTTGGGGCTGAGGTACATGGCCCCTATGGTTTGGGGTGGCGACACGGGCCTACGAGGGCTGAGCGGGGTCATGGGCATGGATGCTGGGCTAAGGGGGCATGGTGCAACTGGGCCGCATGGTAAAGGGAGGGAGCTTGGACATGAGAGAGGCAAGGTGAGGTCCCAGGTGAGCAGGACGGCGAGGGAGGCGAGCTGGGCCTGGTGGGCTGCTCGGTAGTGGGAAAAGGGAAAGGAGGAAGGGTGGCGAGTTGGGTCGACGGGGGTAAGAAGGAAGGAGGAGAGATGGGCTGGCTAAGGGGTTTGAGCCCAAGGGGAAAAAGGGATTTCCATTTATGATTCAAATAATTTGAGAGGGAATTTCAAAAGGAATTTGAGATGATTTCAAAAGGGATTCGAGAGGAGATTCAAAGAGGGAATTCTTGCTATGGATTTGTGCACTCCAAGCTCCAACAAGACTCAAACACAGAATGAACTCGAGAGCACCGGCACACTCCTACAAACAATTCTAAATGGATGCAATGATTTGTTAGTGGGTTAGACTCAGGTTTGACCTAGAAGCTACATGCTTCACACATTTGTAGGAAAAATTTTAAAAAGCTCGCATTTTTGGATGCTCAAAAACCCGGGTTGTTACATATTACATTTAGTATAGGTTCTATTTTCATATTTCCCTTTCCAACTTTGCATTACATGTTAGGTTATTAGTTGCATTGCATGTTTACATTTTCAATAAAGGTACTCATGAAGCACTAGCACTTAGAATAAATTCATAGTAATAAAATGTAAAAAACCAATAAAATAAATCTCATAATAGTTAGGCTTAGTAATAAATTATCATAGTAGCAATAAATGAAGAAAGATTCTAGGAGAGCCACCTAAGAAGAAGATTCCAACTTCTGCAAAAGGCAAGCTTGGGGGAGAACCTCCCCGCTCAGGTATGAAGACATTCACATCTACTCTTTTATCTACATTAATTCTCTGTATCAAAAAGAAAATAATAAAATATATATAAAAATGAATGATAATAATATAAATATGATAATAATAACAAAATGAATGATGATGCATTAATGATAGCATAATCAAAAACAATTGAAAATGTAAGACAACTATGCTATTATAATCAATGTAGAGAAGAATCATTAAAGCTGCCTAATCACTCTTGCTTTGAAATTAATGTTTACACACCTTTTGGAAATGATGAATAATTGCTCTATGATACTTTCCAAAAGCTTGCTATACAACCCTTTACTTCTCAAGTTTTGAACATGAAAATTAGAGTTCACCTTAAGTTGACTGCTTTTGTGGGTTGCGAATGCTAGAACCAAGTATAGCCTTTTATGAGATATGTTGTAGCAAAGATTAGAGTAAATCTTTTTAACTTGTCTAAGGTAGAACTCATGCCTTGAATCTCAACCAATCTCAAGTTATGTATCCCAAAGTCAGGCTGTCAGCACTGTCACGGTTAAAAACTTAGAAAAATTGCTAAGTGTTGGAAATAGTGCATTGTTGATTTTTCTGAGCACCAAAATACTAAGCTATGCACCTTATCATCTCATGACCCAAAAATAAAAGTTGTTCCCCATACCAAGCACTGTCACTGTCGATGTTTCACCATCGATAGCCTACCACGGGGGTACTTGGGGCAGTTTGTTTGGGCTTTGGCGTATGCAGAACTTGACGGTAAACGCAAGAGACAGTCAATTTATCCTAGTTCGGGCCCTCAACCATGATCGAGTAATAGCCCTACATCATGTCGATGTTAGCCTTTGCATTGGATTGATTGTAAAGTGTTGTCTCTAACTCTCTTCTCTAGGAACTCTGCCCTCCTTTATATAGTCAGAAGGCTAGAGTCCTGGTCGATTTACAATGAGAGTTCCTAGTAGGATTATAGAATAATAATACTACTAAGATTACATGGAAAGAATCCTTGTTAGACTAGATCTTCTCCCTTCCTTGAGGGGTATCCCATGGGTCTCGCATCGACAAGCCCCTGAGCACTTCATGGTTGAGCTCTGGAAGCCTCATCTTGTTCCTTCAGGTCTTGCCAAGTAGGAACAAGCATCGTCCGAGTGCTTTCTTGAGCAAAACCATGTAGCACTTCTAAGATTTGGTTCACTTACTCTGTCTATCCGAAAGTCTACGGATGGTATGCCAAACTTCTAATTAGCTTAGTTCCCAAAGTCTGGTGTAAGTGTTCCCAGAAATGAGCTATAAATTGTGGTCCTCGATCTGAGATTATGGTCCTGGGTACTCCATGTAGTCTCACAATCTGAGAAATGTACAACTCAGCATACTTCCCCACATGATATGTTATGTGAACCGGTATAAAATGTGCTAACTTGGTGAGACGATCTACAATGACCCATATGGAATCGTGACCTTGCTATGTCAATGGAAGACCTATGATAAAGTCCATATTGATTTCTTCCCATTTCCATCCTAGGATAGGCAATGGCTCAAGTAATCCAGTAGATTTCATATGAATGGCTTTTACTCTACTACAGTTATCGCACCTAGCAACATTGGCTGCGATCTCCTTCTTCATCTTAGTCCACCAAAAATGGGGTTTCAAATCCTAGTACATCTTGTACTACCCGGATGGATAGACAATTTGGATGAACGAGCTTCATCTAAAATTTGATTTCTAAGCTCACGGTCTTTCGGTACCACAAGTCGGTCCTCAAACCATAGCACACCTCTTTTGTCCAATCTAAAATGCTTGGTTTCCTATTCTAGCATCTTTCTCTTGATGTGACTTATACCTACATCTATCTACTACAACTCTATGATTTTGCTCTCAAGTGAACAACTGATAGTGATATTGTGCAGTATAGCAGGATGTAACAAATTGAAGCCATCTTCTAACAATGCTTCCATAGTGTTACAATGAGATTTCCGACTGAGTGCATTGGCTACTACATTGGCTTTCCCTGGATGGTAATGCACTTCCAAATTGTAGTCCTTAATCAATTCTAACCATCTTCGCTGCCTCATGTTCAGCTCTGTTGGGTAAAGATATACTTGAGACTTTTGTGGTCAGTATATATATGACATACATTGCCCAACAAATAATGTCTCCATATCTTTAATGCATGGACAACTGCTACAAGTTCTAAATCATGCATGGGGTAGTTGACTTCATGTTTTCTCAATTGTTGGGAAGCATATGCAATAACTCTTCCTTCTTGCATAAGCACACACCCCAAACCTATACCTGATGCATCACAAAATACATCAAAAGGCTTCTCAATGTCGGGTTGCACTAAGATAGGCGCTGTAGTTAACATAGTTCTGAGGGTGTGAAAAGTTGCTTCACATTCTGGTGTCCATTTGTACTTCTCATCTTTCTGAAGTAGTCTAGTCATGGGCTTAGCTATCTTTGAGAAATCTAGAATGAAACTACGATAATATCCTGCTAACCCTAGAAAACTCCAAATTTCATGAACTGAAGTCGGGGCCTTCCAATCCATGACCTCTTGTACTTTTGATGGGTCTATAGAGATTCCATCTCTTGATAAGATATGACCTAAGAAAGGTACTTTGATCAACCAAAATTCACACTTGCTAAATTTCGCATATAGCTTATGCTCCCTCAATCTGGATAGAACAAACCTCAGATGCTCTTCATGATCTGCCTCATTTTCCAAATAAATCAATATATCATCGATAAATTCAATGACAAACTTGTCAAGATCAGGCATGAATACCGAATTCATCAGGTACATGAAGTAGGTAGGAGCATTTGTTAGTCCGAAAGACATAACCAAATACTCATATAAGCCGTACCTAGTGGAGAAAGTAGTTTTAGGTATGTCCTCTGGCCTGATCTTTATCTGATGATAGCCTGATCTCAAGTCAATCTTGGAGAATACCTTTGCCTTTGCCAACTGATCAAACAAGATGTCGATGCGAGGCAATGGGTATTTGTTCTTGATGGTTACCGTATTGAGTGGTCTGTAATCTACACACATTCTTAGTGACTTGTCCTTCTTTTTCACAAACAATGCTGGACAGCCCCATGGAGATGAACTAGGTTGAATAAGACCCTTGTCCAATAGATCATGTAACTGAATCTTAAGTTCTGCTTACTCATTTGGTGGCATTCTATACGGCCTTCTTGAGATAGGTGCCATACATAGCACTAACTCAATCTTAAATTCCACATCCCTATCAGGTGGTCAGCCTAGTAACTCCTCTGGAAATACATTTGGAAACTCACAAACCACGGGGATATCAAAAAGGATAGTGGTTTGGATAGCATAAGCTAAATGTTGGAGTTCAAAATTTTGGGAGAGTGGTGCTAGAAAAGCATTCCCTCCCTTGGGTTCTCTCAACATAACAGTACGAGTGCTAGTGTCAATAAGAACACCATGATCCTTCATCCAATTCATGCCTAAGATTACACTTATTGATAACCCGAGCAATATTATCAAATCCATTGTTACTCCCTCTCTAATATAGAGATGAGCACATTTTTGACTATCTTATTTGTAGAAATAGTAGCCCTTGTTGAACTTATATTGTAACCACCCTTGCTTACTTCAATTATTTTCTGATCATGTCTAGATGCAAATGCTTGACTCAGAAATGAATGAGAAGCTCCCAAATCAAATAAAACAATAGCGGGATGCTTGTTGACAAGAAACATACCAGCCATGACAACTTCTCCTGTGGGCACTTCCTCAACAGTGGTATAGTGCATGTATCCCGGACATGCCCTTGTGTTCGCCTGCCTCTGATTGTTCTGATTCTGGTTACCATTCTTCTTTGGGTGGGGCATTCCTTGGCCTAATGCCGCACTTGATTGCAGTTAAAATAGGGTTGATTACTCATAAGTCCAGTGGAGCTTCCCTGACTGCCATTTCCTTTTGGTAAGGCAATAGTGAATGCCTTACAGAACGCTTTCTAAGGCCTGTTGTTCTGAGCTTTTAGTGATGGAGGCCTAAACTTGGGTGCAGGTGGATAGAACTGTGGCCTAGCTATTATAGGAGCTCTAGACTGTGAAGATCTAGAGGCACCTACCTCGAATGCCCTCTTGCGACCCTTAGCGGCCGTATGCATGTTATTGTGGTTTTCCTGGGTTAAAGCATCACTAATAAATTCGTTGTAAGTGGTGCACTTGGAATTGGCCATGTTCTTCATCAGTTTGGTGCCCAGACCTCGCTTGAAGCTCTCTATCTTCTTCTTCTCGGTATCCATGAAACCTAGAGCATACTTGGATAGGTTATTGAATGCATGCATATATTCTATGAGGGTCTTTGTCCCTTGAGTGAGCCTCATAAATTCAGCCGCTTTCATGTGCATTAGGCCTGGGGGAATATGATGTCCCTAAAAAGCCAACATAAACTGCTCCCATGTTACTCGCGCATTAGCAGTAGAGAGGACAAGAAATGTGTCCACCAAATCCCTGCTGGTCCCTACAACTGGTGGGAAGCATACTTAGCCTTCATATGCTCGGTGACCCTTAGCAGACGAAACTTCTGCTCAATGGTGTTGAGCCACTCATCCGCCTATAGTGGTTCCTCTACCACCTTGAAGATAGGAGGCTTTGTATCCAAAAATTCCTTGAATGTACTATGCTGATCTAGCTCGGGCCCTTGTTGTTGTGGGTGGCCACGAGCTGTGTTCTGCGTGATGAGGCACAGAGCTTCCTCCATTGTCCTTTGGCTCCCCAAGAATTGGGCAAACAACTCCTGAGCGGACGGCGGTGATGGTGGTGGTAAGTCACCATCGTTGCCGTCATGGCTGCTACTAGCTCCTGCATGGGTGCGAGTCATCTGCGAAGTTGCAACAATAAGCGATTATTGGTTGATGTCAAAAGATTGCAGATGAATTTATAATCATGCCAAACTGAAATTACTAGAGACAATCTCAAATTTATACAATAAAAATAAAGGCATAATAATTCATTGTCGCAACATGACACCAGCAATTTGATCACTTATTGGACTCATAACACGTTAATATTCAAATCATGATCTCTGATAATTCAACTGGAATTCGCATTAGCGTTTAACCAAACATGCGATAGTCATGTAAATAATAATATTACATGATAGTCCAATTACCAATACCAAATTCAAACTACAGGTCCATTACATAACCAGTGATGATACATCTTGCACTTCTACCAAGTACTAAGTGATCTAATCCTCATCATGATCACTATCAAGGTCAGAGATAGGATCATCTCCTTCCTCAGGCTCCACCTCTTCCTCTTCCTCGTCCTCATCATCATCTTCTTCCATATTTGGACCATCTTCTTCCCCATCCAAGATTAGGTTCAGCTGGTTGTTCAAATAGTGCACTTCATGCTGAAGGTTCATCACTTGAAGTTGAGCCTGTGCAAGCTACTGACGTAAGCCCCTTTCGGCATGGTTTTGGGCGTTACTCATGTCACGGTGCCTATCTCGTTCGATCCTTATTGTAGCGACACGGTTTTCTGCTGCATCTCGCTGGCGTCTAGCTGTGGACACCTAAGCATGGGCGGTCTCCAACTGCCCCCATAGTCCTATAAGCAATGCTTGATCATTTGCTCTTGCTTCTTGGGCTGCTGCTCTCTGCTGATCCACTTGCTCCATTTGGGCATGGAGAGTGCCCAAAGCTGCATAGGCTTGATCAGATTCCCATCAGGCTTTACTTGTGGCTTCCTTTTGCTTGTGCGCACACTTCTTGAGCTTATGCTGTGCGGCTTCAGCTCTCATGAGTTTGTCCATGCAAGTGGTGTATGATTCCTGCTATAAATCCCTGGTGTCCTGGCATGCACAAAACATCTTCATCACCACAAACATGGCACTCATGGTGGGACTAGAGCTGTTTGCCCGCTCATCCCGATCTCTGATCAATGCATTTTGGTTGCATTGTTCCCATATTGTGGTGGACGGATCCACCCAAGGAAACATACTCACTGCACTGCCAGTAAGTGCATCTCCATGCTGTTGGCAGATTTGACTCAAAACCTCAAAGGCCACAACTTGGGCAGCCTCCCAAGGAGTTTTCCCTTCCGATTTTGCCTTCCACTCCTACCAGAAGGGCGGTTGTGTGTGGGCTGGTATAGTTAGCCACACCTCGTACCATGGTTGTCCCTCCAAGTACTCTTCAATCCAATGTTAAAGGGGTGGTTCATGGTACCCCGCGAAGTGCAAAACTCTCCACAATAGGGTAGGCATTCCGAAAACCATCAGGAAATTCTCACATCCAACTGGTGCTGCCATCTGTACCATCAACATGTACACTTTTGTGAGACAAGGCCATAATGGATAAGAGTTATATAACCGAGTAAGAAATTTATAAGGGGAGGAACAATGTAATTATTTGAATGATAAATATCATGATGCATGCATGTTCCGTACGTCCTCACAAACTTAGGAAAATTTTATTACTAATGGTAGACCCGGTGTCATACATACGTTCTCTCATATATAGCGTAACTAGTTGAGCTACATGTTTTGTTGTTAGTGTACCTGCATAAAAGTTTCATTTCAGCCCAAACCCATAATTAAATATGCAGAATGTAATTCTAAATACTTCCATATATGTATACCCATACATACACTTCCGTATCAAAGCTACCCGATAATAGTTTATACCCACAATTAAATACGCACCATATACACATGCAAGCATGTATACATAGCCGTACCAAAGCTAACTCTCCCCGACCGCACGCTCACATCTTGCGGTCATGCCACTCATACTCTTACCTTGGCGTAGAGGCATTTGATCCATACATTACCATTCAAATGAATGGCATCCATACAATAGCACACCGTATGGACGACAAAAGTAAAACCCCCATGTTTGTACTTAAATAGCCACCTAATAGTCCTTAATTTGGGCATAAGGAAAGTGATCACTGGCACACTTTAGATTTCAAATACCTATTTATATAGCTATTAGTTGCTAGAAAGGGTTTTGGAAAACAAAAACTTTTTTTTTAAATACACATGTGACAATTTACGTTGAATCTTGCTCTGATGCCAGCTGTCGTAGAACCAACCAATTTATAAGAGTACAAGTACAATGGCAGCCCGTAAGCGGTTGCACTATCATACTTGAACCCATATAAACCCGGTAGTCCATCGAGTACCACGACAGGTCTCGATAAACGATTTACAACAACCAAGATCATACATGATTCAACATACATGTCACATATTACATAAAGTTCATAGATACATTTCCATCATCAGAGTATGAAACAAAGTTATTACAAACCAAGTTAATGGATAAAAGTGGAAGCAAATTAAGTTTGAAAGTAAAGTTTCCAACATAGTTTAATACAGTGCCAACATACGATCATAGTCCACAAAAGCATGTAGAAGAGTAATAAAGAAGCCTGCCCAAGGCCTACTCCTCATCCACAGCGGGATAGAAGCAACTCTTGCAATAACCATGATACATAGTGCCATCTGCATCAATAGGAAATAAAACCCTGAGTACGGGAATGTACTTAGCTAGACTTACCCGTCATAAACTAGAAATAAAATGACTCCAAGGATCATACAAGGTTGTATAAGTGGACGTAGCTTGGCAATATTTTGCATAAAAAGCAATTAACTCAATTATACAATTATAATCCTGTTATCAAGTTAATTATGACTATCCATCTCTAAATTAGCAACTATCCTGCGCCAAACATGTGGTATATCATTTTAATAGCATACAATGGTAACCATAGCAGGTATTGTAATTCCATATTCATTCGAACCATCATGTTCCATAACATAGTTACTACGATGCTGGAGCTAGCCAAGTTTCTCACTATCTAGGAGAGATGGTGATTCAAATCAATTTCAACTAGCTGGGAATTTATTCCTAACACAAACCTAGGTAGACCCGATTAATGGTCACCGTAGGTCACCTTTGGTACAACTCAGGTCCACATTTCATGGGTTCGTACCGTGCTGCACAATCAGGGACACCAAATGCCAAGACATTTAGTCCTAGACTACCCTTGGGCTTAGTGTGGCTCCCTGCAAGGAACGCATAATAGAACGAGGCCTGGCCTGAGTTGAGCTACTCGGCTTTGCGGTCGGAACGAGTTATCCGGCCAAGCTAAGTGATAGGCATGCGTTCAATCTTGTCAGAAGTTCCAACAACGGTACGGTCCTTGATCGGCACAGATGGAATCACATGAGTCAACCTACACATAGATTCTGCCCGGCCTCGATTTATATTACCCCATGGTTCTGTTCCATGATAGCAAATATAGTCAACCGTGCTTTGGTATCCACCTATATCTCGTAGGTGACAGGAAATCACCCAACTTTGACTGGTCTAAGCATGGCTAAGCATATATTCGATCCTAGACCTACATAGGGTTAAAGGTATATATATCTAGACAAGGAATTTATATGGATCAAGTGGTTCCAATCAACTCTTATAACCAAATGCATCAATCATAAGGACTTGAGTAATATTTTGTAAAATACTGGGAGACTTAGAATGCTCCGTGGCTTGCCTTTCAGAAAGGAAGTGGGGCGGTGATTAGGGCACTCTAGAAGCTCTTCTGGGTTTCTGCTCCTCGCCTTCTAGAGCTGTGGCTTGAGGGAATCTCCTGTTGGTACTCCCCTTCCTCTCCTTTGTCGAACTCCAGCAATTGTTATCTCCTCCGTCGATCCTAGATGCATAAGTGTGACATGAGATAGTGCGAATGCATAATGCTAACAAGTATAGTATGATACTACATGATGAATGGATTCTTGCAAGCATTCTTACAGCATGGTGTTAAAGAAATAACAAGTGTTTCACATTTTACTGAGTATGTGCATATCTCTTCTTAATTACTAAATCTAACATTTCAACAATTCATTTACTATACTACAAAATAGCAGCTATTTGTTTTACTCATAGCTAAAGTTCTACTTATCCAAATGTGGTGATCTTGGACTTTCTTGAAGGCTTATAAAATTATCTACAACTTTCCTTCAATACTCTCACTGTGATCCAGGAGTTAAATTGGGCAAACAAATCACTCAATCAAATCTGTCCAGAAAGTAAACCTTTCAGACAGCAAACTTGCAACAGCTAGAAATCGAAAACCTTAAGTCCTATGACTGAAAATTTAACACCAGGTAGATTAGCAAGTTATCTACAACTTTCTTATTAACAAGTTTTACTGTAGTGACCATTATCTATATGAAATCATCTATGTGATCAAAACTATACATGCAGTCTTGTATTCGAATGATAAAGCG